>NC_036866.1:29465943-29577032 GCF_002910315.2 Salvelinus sp. IW2-2015
TGAGGTCATTAAAGATCCCATGGCACTTATCGTAAGAGTAGGGGTGTTAACCCCGGTGTCCTGGCTAAATTCCCAATCTGGCCCTCAACCATCACGGTCACCTAATAATCCCCAGTTTACAATTGGCTCATTCATCCCCCTCCTCTCCCCTGTAACTATTCCCCAGGTCGTTGCTGCAAATGAGAACGTGTTCTCAGTCAACTTACCTGGTAAAATAACGGTAAAATAAAAATAAAATAAAAAAATTGACAACACTTCACTCCTCTTTCAGACACAAAGCCACTGTCACATGACTGAGGTTTGGCAATTTGTCTGATTGCAACATACGGTGGGCCTCTTGCTTCCAGAGTAAAGACAGACAGACGGACAGACCACTTTGAATGTAATCATACATTAAACAAGTGTGCTTGGAAACAGAGAGATACATTGTAATATTATTATTTTTAGTATCTATCCCTCTCTTTTGACAGTGAACTTGACAGTGTGAGCCTCTACCCACTTATCTGGGATGACTAATGCTAGTCAATTACAGTGCTGGTGATTCCTACGGTGTTCTCAAGTACTGTTAGAGCTGCCATAGTAAAACAGTTCAGCACCTCTATGTCCCCCTGTCTCACACACACACACACACATACACATACACACATACACACACACACAGTCTTGTACAGCTAGGTAACCTTGTGGGGAGACACAATTCAGTCCCATTCAAAATTGTGTTTTTCCCTAACCCTTAACCCTAATCCTAACCCAAACTCTTACCTTAACACTAACCCTAACCTTAACCCTGACCTTATCCCAAAAACCTAACCTTAACCCTAACCCTAACACTAATTCTCACCTCAACCCTAAACCCCCTAGAAATAGCATTTAACCTTGTGGGGACCAACAAAATGTCCCCAGTTGGTCACATTTTTGTTTGTTTACTATTCTTGTGGGGACATCTGGTACCTACAAGAATAGTTAAACATGTCCAAACACACACACTCTCTCTTAACCTACATTACCAACTACAGCCAAACTGTCACTGCTCATAATTGGGTCTCACTGTCGGGACAGAAATCAGCCTCACTGTTCAGACTAAAACTGAAACATCCCTCACTCATTCATTCCTCATCTGTCCCCATCCCCTGGTGAGTTTGGTGTGTGTGTGTGTCTCTCTCTGTGTGTGTGTGTGTGTGTGACAGTGGTAGCCTGGGGGCCTGGTTGCTGTTGACAGGTACGAGCGTTTCTGATTTGAGGAGAGCCGTCACCCAGACGACTGCAGCTGCCTCCCCAAGTGACACCTCCCTGTTACCAGGGGGATTAGGGTGTGTGTGTGTGTGTGTGTGTGTGTGTGTGTGTGTGTGTGTGTGTGTGTGTGTGTGTGTGGTAGACAGTTCCTCCTCCGAAAAGAATAGGCGGAAGTTTTCCCTGATGAGCGTGACGGTCCCTCCCAAACTGTACCAGCGTAACTAAAGGATACAGAAGAAGAGGGAGGAGAAGAGGTAGAGGGGAGAGAGGAGGAGAGAGAGAGAGGGATGCTCCCTGGTCACCAATTTAGGCCCAGCCATGGCATCCTGCAGCACACACACAATACCAATACAAGCCAACCCATATACAATATGAGCCAAGCTCCATCCCATGAGCAGCTGAGCATGCCACGGCAGCATGCGGTCGTTGAGTTTGCCTTTCTCTAGATGTGTGTGTATTTGTGTCCATCCATCCACCACCCATGCACCCGCATGTGAGTCTGCCCAGTGTGAGTGCTGTGTATATCACGCTCTGCCCTATCTAATTTCATTAATGTGATCTCCTGTCCATCCCCCTGATGTCTTAACTGCCATTATTTGTGGTTCCCTTCAAATAAAGTCCAGGCTATAAATTGTGTTCTGTGGAAATTGAGATATAAACGCCACCCTGCATTACAGTCTAATATTCTGCCATTTAATTAACTGAAAGCTACACTGACATTTATTGGATTGCAAGTTACTTGTTAATGGCAATACATTGAGAAACCCCCAAAAAATATCATTGCTTATTTTACATCAATAATTTGTGGACCTTTAGCTAATGATTATTCATTACAGCCCTATGGGGACTGTCTCGTTATGGGGAGGGAAAGTGAATGAAGAATTTAAAGATTTAAGTGGCTAGTGTCTGTTTCTCTGCGTCTACAGAAAAAAGGTTCCCCAGCTGTCCCCATAGTATAACCCTTTTTGGTTACAGGTAGAAAGACCCCTTTTGGGTTCCATGTAGAACCATCTGTGAGATGGGTTCTCCATGGAACCCAAAATTATTCTACCTAGAACCAAAAGGGTCAACCTGGAACCAAAAGGGGTTCTTCAAAGTGTTCTCAGATGGGGACAGCCAGAAACCATTTTAGGTTTTCAATTCAAAGGGACTTTATTGGCATGGGAAACAATGTTTGCATTGCCAAAACAAGTGAAATAAAGAATAACAAATTAACAGTTAACATTAAACACACAAAAGTTTCAAAAGAGAAAGACTTTTGACATTTTATATTAATATTAACTACTGTATGTACAGTGTTGTTACAATGTGCGAATAGTAGAAGTACAAATGGCAGGGGAAAATAAATAATCAGATATTATTCAAATATAGGTTTCATTTACTTGTGTTTCAGCGCCACTGGTTGCCCTTTTCTTATTGCAACAGGTCACACATTTTGTTGCGATGATTACAAACTGGTGTATTTGACTATATGTATACAGTCCCAGTCAAAAGTTTGGACACACCTACTCATTCAATGTTTTTTCTTTATATTTACTATTTTCTACATTGTAGAATAATAGTGAAGACATCAAAACTATGAAATAACACATATGGAACCAAAAAAGTATTAAACAAATCTAAATATATTTCATATTTTAGATTTTAGATTCTTAAAATTAGCCACCCTTTGCCTTGATGACAGCTTTGTACACTCTTGGCATTTTCTCAACAAGCTTCACCTGGAATGCTTTTCCAACAGTCTTGAAGGAGTTCCCACATATGCTGAGCACTTATTGGCTGCTTTTCCTGTACTCTGCGGTCCAACTCATCCGAAACCATCTCAATTGGGTTGAGGTTGGGTGATTGTGGAGGCCACTCTCCTTCTTGGTCAAATAGCCCTCACACACTTTGGAGGTGTGTTGGGTCATTGTCCTGTTGAAAAACAAATGATAGTCCCACTAAGCGCAAACCAGATGGGATGGCGTATCACTGCAGAATGCTGTGGTAACCATGCTGGTTAAGTCTGCCTTGAATTGTAAATAAATCACAGACAGTGTCACCAGCAAAGCACCCCCACACCATCCCACCTCCTCCTCCATGCTTCACGATGGGAACCACACATGCAGAGATCATCCGTTCACCTACTCTGCATCTCACAAAGACACGGCAGTTGGAACCAGAAATCTCAAATTTGGACTCATCAGACCAGAGGACAGATTTCCAACAGTCTAATGTCCATTGCTCGTGTTTCTAGGCCCAAGCAAGTCTCTTCTTATCATTGGTGTCCTTTAGTAGTGGTTTCTTTGCAGCAATTCGAACATGGCCTGATTCACGCAGTCTCCTCATAACAGTTGATGTTGAGATGTATCTGTTACTTGACCTCTATGAAGCATTTATTTGGGCTGCAATTTCTGAGGCTGGTAACTCTAATGAACTTATCCTCTGCAGGAGTGGTAACTCTGAGTCTTCCTTTCCTGTGGCGRTCCTCATTTTTTTGGTTACTACATTATTCCATGTGTTATTTCATAGTTTTGATGTCTTCACTATTATTCTACAATGTAGAAAATAGGAAAAATAAAGAAAATCCTTGAATGAGTAGGTGTGTCCAAACTTTTGACTGGCACTTCCACCGAAGTCGGTTCCTCTCCTTGTTCGGGCGGTGTCCGGCAGTCGGCGTCACCGGTCTTCTAGCCATCGTCAATCCACTTTTCATTTTCCATTTGTTTTGTCTTGTTTTCCTACACACCTGGTTTTCATTTCCCTCATTAATTGTTGTGTATTTGACCCTCTGTTCCCCCCATGTCTTTGTGTGGAATTGGTTGTTGTAAGTGCTTGTGCACATGTTTATTGGTGCGCGTCGGGTTTCGTACCCATGTTGGTTATTTCTTTATGCCGTTGGTTTTGCAATTAAACTGCTCCGGCTATTACCTAGTTCTGATCTCCTGCGTCTGACTTCCCTGCCACCAGTTACGCACCCCTTACAATGTTCATCTCTTGTCATTTCAGGGCTTTATAGTGGTATGAGTAAGTGTYGATTGTTTTTAAGTGGTTATAGAATTCGATGTCTACTTTTTGGATATTAATTAGTAATTGATATTGGCCTAATACTACCCTGCATGCATTACTTGGGGCTTTCTCTGTACTCTAAGAATGCTTGCAGGATTTCAATTGGATGTTTGTCCCATGTTTTAAAATGTTTATTGACACCACACTTCACTTCTATATAGGGCAATTGGTTCAATTTTAGATTTGAATATTTTGAGCCAGACTCTAATTGGTATGTCAATTTGAATTTGTCTTTGATAGCGTAAAAAACCCTTCTTGTTTTCTCTTTCAGTTCATTGACAGCCAAGCAGATATTACCAGTAGAGCTTATCCTTAAGCCCAGATATGAACAGACTTTAGTGTGTTCTGTCTATTTGGTTTATGTGTCTATTTCTCTGTCTGTCTTTTTCTGTCTCTGTTTCTGTCTCCATGTTTTTCTCATGAAGTGGGTTTAAACCCAGTGTGGTGTGTGTGTGTGTGTGTGTGTGTGTGTGTGTGGTGTGTGTGTGTGTGTGTGGTGTGTGTGTGTGTGTGTGTGTGTGTGGTGTTGTGTGTGTGTGTGTGTGTGTGTGTGTGTGTGTGTGTGTGTGTGTGTGTGTGTGTGTGTGTGTGTGTGTGGTGTGTGTGAAAGAAGAGTTTTTTAATCCCCCTTATGAGTCTAAAGTGGTTGAGGTGGTCACTCTCTGGTCCTCTATAGGACATGACACAACACAGAAGATGCATTAGACAATCCATCATCAGCCATAACACTATTAGGGTATATTACTGTAGATATAACTTCAGCTCTGGCCTAAAGTTAATATAGAGGGAGTGTTGAGTCAGAGCAGAGAGACTCTTCTTCCGTATGTTTATGTGGAGTTATGAGAAGGTTGTTGTGAGGTAAGGCATTTGCTGTGTCATGAATTTAGGTTGAAACTGTGTTTGGACTTGATTCTTTGCATTGGCTCTGAACTGCCTAAAGATCCATAGTGAGAGAGGTCAATGACTGTGTTCTCTTAGTTTATTTTGTTCGTCTGTCTGTCTGTGTTCCTTCTTTCAGGAAACTGTGAAATTGTTGTTTGTGTTTCTGTCTCTCTGAAGCCACAGTTAAAGCAGTTCTTTCTCTCCCAGTCCTCAGTGCTCCTTTTGTCTCTCTGTAGTGCCACTCTCCGTCTGCTCAGTCAGGTGGCTTGCCAGCTGTGGTTTCTGTCATGTCGAGGCATCATACACACACAAACAACCCTTACACACACACACACACACCACACCCCACACACACACACACACACACACACACACACACACACACACACACACACACACACACACACACACACACACACACCACACACACACACCACACACACACACACACACACACAATCCACACACACACACACACACACACACACACACAGGAGTCAGATGGCGAGCTCTTGTCAGGCGCTGCCATTTGGCTGGGACTGGCACTGATCTGGCATGGTGGGCACAGCGATATGACAGACCTGCCACATAGATGAAACCCTCAGACGCCAGGCAGGGAGAGACGCTCGACTGCACACACAAAAGACCGCACAAAGTCAAAAAGAGCAGTCAGTCAGACGGTACGCACGTAGCCCGAACCTGTCAGCACAGATCTAATCTATGTGGGTCTTCTCTGAAAGAGAGAGAGGCAAGAGAGTTAGAGAGGAGTGAGGGTTTTGGGAGGGGAACATCAGGCGGACAGACAGAGACATGACTCAAATTAGGAATGATGTGGTGTGAGCTGGAGGACCAGCAAGATTCTAGCCTTATCAACTCCACCTGTCTCTCTCTCTCCCGCTTTTCCTCCTCTTCCCTCTCCTCCGTTTGCCCCTCATCCCACTACTCTACCCCCACCAACTGCTCTGTCTCCATGTCTCCATCCCCTCCCTCTCCTCTCTCGCTAACCCCCCCCCTCCCTCCCCCCAGGGGTTTTCCTGTGTGATCGTCTCACCGACATCTGCCCATCTCATCCAGCTGAGGGGACAGAACGGCTCTCCTCTTCTCCTGGTCGGCTGGTTGCTCCTCCTCCTTGTTCACATCTCACTCATCCCTTCTGATGCCACCCAACGACCTGCAAATAAACAACAGTGACAAGCTGTTATTTTGCAAGGCCAAGAGCAAAGTCCCTAAAATGCTGAGGAACCGAAATCACATTGAGGACCATACATTCTGACTTTGTAGTAGGGAAACAACCTGCTTTTTAATTTGGAATGACTTTGAAAATGATCAGAGCACTACTCACCACATAATGCAATCGCAAAAAGAATAACTTACACAGTTACTTATGAAATTGTTCAGAAATTCAGTTAATGCACTATACAATCAAAGTTCAGATACAGCGTGCGTGGGTTCATCCCTTATCCTACTCGTCCAAGGCCCTTGTCTGTGACTACCTGTCCCAGGCTAATGGACAGACACAGTTGACAGCTCAGTGTATGTGAGGTCTAATTAGGAGGAAGTCTGACGACCTCTTGACGTTCTGTCACTGGTGGAGCATGTCCTAACGTTCTAGACGGAAAGTTAGCTGAATGTTCATCTAATTACAGGTGTGTTTTAAATATGTGTTATTAAATGTAAACTACTGTCACAAGCCAATGCAGAGTTGTAGCAGATTACCTTAGATTGACTTTGTTGAAAGTCACAGTAAACCAAACTGACAAGGATCAATTAGTAAAAGACATGAATTTGGATATTAAGCTCCAGGTTTATTAAATCAGCCTTGACCATTAACTGAGCCTCAGTAAGAATCCAGTAATATTTCAGTTGAAGGGAGAATCAGCTTAGTCAGAGTGGATCTTAGTTAATATCTAATCCTTTACATAATATTGCCTCTATATCTTTATCTATATAATAAAAGCTCTATATCTCTGTGGTAATGTTAGCTCTATAACTATCTGCATAATAAAAGCTCTATACCTCTGTGGTAATGTTTGCTCTATAACTGTCTGCATAATAAAAGCTCTATATCTCTGTGGTAATGTTAGCTCTATAACGCTGTTCTGCATAATATAAGCTTCTACTTCTCTGTCGTAATGTTTAGCTCTGATAACTCTGTCTCATACATAGTAAGCTCTATAATCTCTGTGTCAATGTTAAGCTCATATACTCTGTGTAATAGTTAGCCTTTTTATAGCTATAACCTACTTAATGACATACAATATAAGCTCTCGTCTCTTGTGGTAAGTTAGATCCTATATCTCTGTGTTAATTAGCTCTATAACTCTAGCTATATAAATATAGCTCTATGTCTCTGTGGTAATGTTACTCTATGTATCTGTTAATGTTAGCTCTATAACTCTATCTATAATAATATAAGCTCTATGTCTCTGTGTAATGGTTTACTCTTATGTCTCTGTGGTAATGTTAGCTCTATAACTCTATCTATATATAAGCTTATGTCTCTGTGTAATGTTAGCTCTATAACTCTATCTATATAATATAAGCTCTATGTCTCGGTGTAATGTTAGCTCTATAACTATCGCATAATAAAAGCTCTATATTCTCTGTGTAATGTTAGCTCTATATCTCTGTGTTAATGTTAGCTCTATAACATTTGTCTACATATATAAGCTCTTTTGTCTCTGTGTAATGTTAGCTCTATATCTCTGTGTAATGTTAGCTCTATAACTCTAGCTATATAATATAAAGCTCTATGTCTCTGTGGTAATGTTTACTTATGTATCTTTGTGTAATGTTAGTCTATAACTCTATCTATATAATATAACTCTATCTCTGTGGTAATGTTTACTCTATGTCTCTGTGTAAGTTACTCTATAACTCTATCATATAATATAAGCTCTATGTCTCTGTGATAATGTTGCTCTAAACTCTATCTATAATAAAGCTCATATGTCTCGTGTAATGTTACTCTCTACTATGCTGCATAATAATAGCTCTATATCTCTGTGGTAATGTTAGCTCTATACTCTGTCTGCATAATATAAGCTCTATGTCTGTGGTAATGTTAGCTCTATAACTTTGACTAATATAAGCTCTTAATCTCTTTGGTAATGTAGCTCATATATCTCTGTGTTAATGTTAGCTCTATAACTCTAGCTATATATATTAAGCTCTATTCTGTTGTAATTTACTCTTGTCTCTGTGGTAATTAGCTCTATAACTCTATCTATATAATATAAGCTTATGTCTCTTGTGTAATGTCGGTAACTGTAATTGCTAATAATAATACTATCTATTAATTAAAAAGCTCTATGTCTCTGTATAATGTAGCTCTTTAACTCTATTCTAGTATAATATAAACTCTATGTCTCTGTGATAATGTTAGCTCTATATCTCTATCTACATAATATAAGCTCTCTGTCTCTGAGTTAATGTTAGCTCTATATCTCTGTGTTGATTAAGCTCTATAACCTCTAGCTGATTATAATCTAAGTCTCTATGTCTCTGTGTAATGTTTACTCTCATGTCTCTGTGGTAATGTAGCTCATTGTCCTGTCTAATGTTTACTCTATGTCTCGTGAATTGTTAGCTCTATAATCTCTATATCATATATTAATAATAAGCTCTCTTGTCTCTGTGATAATGTTAGCTCTATATCCTTGACTCTACACAATATACTCTATTCTCTGTGATAATGTTAGCTCTATATCTCTATCTATATAATATAAGCTCTATGTCTCTGAGTTAATGTTAGCTCTATATCTTTGTGGTAATGTTAGTTCTATATCTCTATCTACGTAATATAAGCTCTATGTCTCTGTGGTAATGTTTGCTCTATGTATCTGTGGTAATGTTAGCTCTATCTCTTTGTGGTAATGTTAGCTCTATAGCTCTGTCTACGTAATATAAGCTCTATGTCTCTACGGTAATGTTTGCTCTATGTCTCTGTGGTAATGTTAGCTCTATAGCTCTGTCTACATAATATAAGCTCTACATTGTTATCCACATAACTTTACCTCTATACAGTGCATTCGTAGAGTATTTAGACCCCTTGACTTTTTCCACATTTTGTTACGTTACAGCCTTATTCTAAAATTGATTAAATAACAGAAAATCCTCAGCAATCTACACACAATATCCCATTATAAAAAATAAAAACAGAAATACTTATTTACAGAARTATTCAGCCCTTTTGCTATGAGACTCGAAATTGAGCTCAGGTACATCCTGTTTCCAATGCTCATCCTTCAGGTGCTTCTACAACTTGATGGAGTCCACCTGTGGTAAATTCAATTGATTGGACATGATTTGGAAAGACACACATGTCTATTTAAGGTCCCACAGTTGACAGTGCATCTCAGAGAAAAAAACAACCCAGGAGGTCGAAGGAATTGTCCGTAGAGCTTCGAGACAGGAATGTGTCGAGGCACAGATCTGGGGAAGGGTATCAACACATTTCTGCAGCCTTAAAATGTCCCCAAGAACCTTCAAATGGAAGATGTTTTGAACCACCAAAACTCTTCCTAGAGCTGGCCGCCCTGCCACACTGAGCAATAGGAGGAGAAGGGCCTTGGTCAGGGAGGTGACCAAGAACCTAATGGTCACTCTGACAGAGGTCTAGAGATCCTCTGAGGAGATGGGAGAACCTTCCAGAAGGACAACCATCTCTGYAGCATTCCACCAATCAGGCCTTTATGGTACAGTGGCAAGACGGAAGCCACTCCTCAGAAAAAGCGACATGACAGCCCGCTTGGAGTTTGCAAAATGGCACCTAAAGACTCTCAGACCATGAGAAACAAGATTCTCTGGTATGATGAAACCAAGATTGAACTCTTTGGCCTGAATGCCAAGCGTCACATCTGGAGGAAACCTGGCACCATCCTGACGGTAAAGCATGATGGTGGCAGCATCATGCTGTGGGAATATTTTCAGCATCAGGGACAAAGTACAGAGAGCTCCTTGATGAAAACCTGCTCCAGAGTGCTCAGGACCTCAGACTGGGGCAAAGGTTCACCTTCCAACAGGACAACAACTCTAAGCACACAGCCAAGACAACGCAGGAGTGGCTTCGGGACTAGTCTCTGATTGTCCTTGAGCGGCCACCCAGAGCCCGGACTTGAACCCGATCAAACCTCTCTGGAGAGACCTGAAAATAGCTGTGCAGCATCGCTCCCATTCCAACCTGACAGAGCTTGAGAGGAACTGCAGAGAAGAATGGGAGAAACTCCATACTTATGTATATACCCAATAAGACTCAAGGCTGTAATTGCTGCCAAAGGTGCTTCAACAAAGTACTGAGTAACGGGTCCGAACACTTATGTATATGTCATATTTCAGTGATACATTTTTTTTTCATTCGAAAAAAATGTCTAAATAACAGTTTTTGCTTTGTCACTATGTGTGTGTGTAGATTGATGAGGCAAACTAACAATATCATACATGTTAGAATGAGGCTGTAACGTAACAAAATATGGAAAAAGTCAAGGGGTCTGAATACTTTCCAAAGTTACTGTATCTGTGTCTACATAATACAAGCTCCATATCTCTGTCTACAGAAAGGCGATAGATCTTATCAGCCATCTGGACTTTTACAAGATGATCAACTCCAGTAAAAGGAGATGAGATGAGTGCCTGACCCTAAAATTACATGTTGCAGGAGGATAATCTTCTTAGAAGGAGCGTTCAATTAACCAGACTAAATTATGAGAAACATGGTGCAGATGAGGAGATGCAGCTATGAACAATTTCTCTCTCTCTCGCTCTCTCGACCACCCCCTTTCAAAATATTATATGATTTCCCATTGTAAAATGAATCTGTTTCTGAGACCTCCAGTATTGTTTCTGCAAGAGTAGACAGGACAGGGCAGTGAGGCCATGTCATTATTCCCCCATTGGCCCTCTATAGCAGAGATCAGAGCCTACTGTACATTACCCATATTCCCAGAGGCCAAGCAATCTCTGTATGAGACCTGTGGAAGTGTATTACTGTGTTGATGCGTTTCACTACCAGGGACTATGTGTAATAGTGTGTTATTCTACCAGGGTGGTGTTTCCTCTACCACCTCTGGGTATCATAGCCACTAGTACATAATCAAAACTCAGGGGCCATATCCTCAGGCCAGGAACAACACATGAACGCACACACTTACTCACACATACACACACACACAAACACAAACAAATAAACACACACACACTCACAGGGCTGATCCGTAAACCCTGTAGTGCCAGCTGTGAGTCATGGCAGCCTGTTGACATTCTGTAACTGTGATATATGCCAGCGGATGAATGTGTAATTAGGCCTTGGCAGGGACTCCACAGTTACTTAGCTCCACACTTCATTATTGTCCACCCCCCCCCCCGGTTGCTTCTAACCCTACAGCCACACTGATGATTTAAGCTAATGGAGGAACAGAACGGGAGAAACCTTCTCTTCTTCTCTGTTTCCTCTGGTGGAGGGCCATTCTCCTGCTGTAAAGGATTTGCTAGTTGTTTTAAAATGTTTTGATTCAAAGAGTTTAGACATGTAAGAAAGCATTGTATGTGATACCATGGAATGATTCAGATGGGCATAGGTGTGTAATTCTTATTTTATTTGGAAACAAGTGGAGGAGTCATACATCCATACTTTTGGTATAAGATATAAAAAGACTCAAAAGACTCAAAACAACATAAAATAACATATTTTGGGGTTATTATAGGGTAATAGCAGTTGTACTAAGCTAATTAGGCATTGATATATATATTTATTTATTTAAACAACGGGGAAATATAATTAATTGAAATTATAATTGAAATGATAATCTAATAATTTTATGCAATAGTCCAAGCAGGAGTTGTAAATAAAAGCATATACAGTATATTACTTGATAGTTCATGAAAAAATGAAAAGAAAAGAATGCAGTTATATATGCAGTTTGAGTTACGGATAAGCCACTTTCTCACAAATCCCTAACTTCAGTTGACCACATTGTGCATCATTCCAGCTCTGCTCTGTGTTAGAATAAATTAAGCTTCTCTCAGCACAGTCCTCTTCACCGCCGTAACTGTTAGGCTCTCCACTCTTCCAGTACCTGTAACCAATCAAGACCCAGCCCTCAGTTTACAAACACAAAGTAAATGGAATGTAATGTAAAGAAATTGAGGCCTGTGGCTTTAAATGAAATACAGTTATTATGGGACATTAGATTATTTAAATGTCTTACTGTATGGTCAGTGGTGTTCCATCCACCCATTTCCATGACCCCTCTGTCTCTCTGTCAGACAGACCAATCCAGAACATCCCATTGAATCCAATGATAAAATTCTAAAGTATTGGCACAGACATTTAATGTCAACAAAACTCACTGAATCCTTCATCAATAACTAGGGCCAGTTGTTTTCTGTTTTTTTTCTTTCATCAATATTTCCATCATTATCCACTAGGGTTGCTGCAGGTATAAAATCCTAGGAAATGTTAAATGACACAAGCTTGAGGGTTTGGTGGGGGGGATCCCCTAAGCCTTGAAAGTCACTAGACCTGGGTTCGAGTCTCGGTTGGGGCTACCCTCTGAAATCGCTACAACATACTTCCACGGTTGGTTTCATTGACTCGCCTGTTAAACTGCTCCTAATTGATAAATGTTTTGCTTCAACTTCCAAGTCCTTTGGAGAGGATCAGCTTGAGCGAAGTGACGTGACGTGTAGAATCACTGATCTACAAATAGTTTCCCCTGCCAAATAATAGGCTTTGTGCAATTAAATTGTGTTAGAGTACACCATCCCAGGCATTGATTTTAAAGAACATTTCCTAGATTTTTCTACCTGAAGCAAACCTAGAGGGTAATGACGGAAATAACAGTTACCTTTTGTCCATAGGGGGAGCTGTTAGCACTATTTATTTTTTTACATTTCCAAATTAAACTGCCTCGTACTCAATTCTTGCTCGTCAATATGTCATATTATTATTACTATTGGATGAAAACAATCTCTAGTTTCTAAACCGTTTGAATTATGTCTTGTGTAACCAGAACTCTGTCTACAGCAACTCATGACAGGACATGCGAAGCTCTGAAAAATAGTCTTCGGATCTCGGATCAGTTTTAAGCTCTCTGTGTGCCCTATGGATCGAAATGAACTGCACCCGCCTTCCCCTGGATGTCAGTAACCAATGAGAAGTGGAATGGCTCTCTACGTGTTTCTCAGAGTTTATAAAGGCAATGGAGTGAGATGTCCCTTTCTTGGACGTCGCCAGGACGCAAGGGAGGACATCAGAATGGCAGCTCAAAAGCTCTCGTTATTGACCAATTCTATCCGTCTGTGATTTAATTCGATATAGGTGTTTGAAACATCATAACGAAGTTATTGAAACCGATTTATATCAGTTTATGCGAGTATATTGCTATTTTTCGGAATTTCTTAGTATTGCGTTTGAGGATTTGGACATGTGTGTGCCGTGTAGCTATCGTTAGCTGCTAGTTCCGAAGTTGAAGAGGTCGTTTTACAACAAAGCAACGATTATTTTGGACAAAGGACACATTGCCCAATCTGATGGAAGCTCGTCCAAAAGTAAGAGTTATTTATGATTTTATTCCGTATTTATGTGGAAAAATGTAACGCAGTGTTCGGCATTTTTTCGGCACTAGTCTGGCTGTAACTCACAATGTTGTCTAGTAACGTTAATTTTTAAAATCTCTAAATCAGGTTGCATTAATAACCAATGCATCTTCTTCGCTGTCCAACCTGTATTTTTTTTGTCAATCTATCGATAAATAATCGTACAATAGGTGCCTTTCAAGATGGCGCCGGACAGATGCATGCCATGGTTTGACAGATTACATTGCATAACCACGATTTGTGATGCTAATATGCACATTTTCGAACAAACTCTATATGCATTGTGTAATATGATGTTACAGGACTGTCATCTGAAGATTCTTGAGAAGGTTAGTGAAAAAATTTATATATTTGTGTGCGATAACGTTATCGCCCCCTTTGCATTGATTCAAGTGGGGGTGATGTAGCTCATGTGGTATGCTAATATAACGATATATTGTGTTTTCGCTGTAAAACACTTAGAAAATCTGAAATATTGTCTGGATTCACAAGATCTGTGTCTTTCGATTGCTGTATGCTGTGTATTTTTCAGAAATGTTTTAGGATGAGTATTTGGTAATTGACGTCAGTCTCTGTAATTATTCCGGCTGCTCCAACGCTATTTTAGATTGCAGCTGCAATGTAGCACTGTGATTTATACCTGAAATATGCACATTTTTCAAAAAAAACTATGCTATACCATAAATATGTTATCAGACTGTCATCTTATGAGATTGTTTCTTTGGTTAGTGGCTATATATTCTTTATTTAGTCGAATTAGTGATAGCTACTGATGCAGGAAAAAAATGGTGGAGAAAAAAAGTTGTGTCTTTTGCTATCGTGGTTAGCTAATAGATTTACATATTGTGTCTTCCCTGTAAAACATTTTAAAAATCAGAAATGATGGCTGGATTCACAAGATCTGTGTCTTTCAATTGCTGTAGGCTGTGTATTTTTCAGAAATGTTTTAGGATGAGTATTTTGGTAATTGACGTCGGTCTCTGTAATTATTCCGGCTGCTTCCAACGCTATTTCAGATTGCAGCTGCAATGTAGAACTGTGATTTATACCTGAATATGCATATTTTTCAAAAAAACCATATGCTATATCATAATATGTCTATCCAGGGATGTTACTCTTTGAGTTGTTTCTTGGTTAGTGGCTATATATATCTTTATTTAGTCGAATTAGTGATAGCTACTGATGGAGTAGAAAACTATGGAGAAAACTGATGGAGTAAAAAAAGTGGTGTCTTTTGCTAACGTGGTTAGCTAATAGATTTACATATTGTGTCTTCCCTGTAAAACATTTTAAAAATCAGAAATGATGGCTGGATTCACAAGATCTGTATCTTTCATCTGGTGTCTTGGACTTGTGATTTAATGATATTTAGATGCTTGTATTTACTTGTGACGCTATGCTAGGCTATGCTAGTCAGCTTTTTTACTGTGGGGGGTGTTCCCGGATCCGGGATGAGTACCAAGTAAAAGTTAAAGAAAAAAAAATAATAATAATAATAAAATAAATCACCAAAACAGCTATTAATAACTACAACACCATTTCTACTGCTGCTACTACCACTATCCATTTACCCCTTTTCTCTCCCCTCCCCTCCTTTTTCCCCTCTTCTCTTCCTTTCCCCTCCCCTCCTTTTTTCCCCTCTTCTCTCTCTCTGTCTCTCTCTCTCTCTGTCTCTCTGTCTCACCTGTTCCTCTCTGCTGTCTATGATCACCAGGTCTGCTCCTCTCCTTACACAGTCATGTTTGCTCTGCTCCCAAGTCTTCCCCACAGTGGAGAAGAGGTAAAAACTGGATCCAAAGTGACACCATCCCATTTTAAAATGATGCTCTGTTGAAGAGCAAAGGAGAACACATGTTCAAGCAGCAGCTTTATACTCGAAAACCCATGGACCCAATAACACTAATAATGACAAAATTAATTGTGATTGTTATGGTATGTGTGTGTGATTGAATTCCAGCCAGTCCAAATGGTGTGGTCAGATATGGATAACTCACTCACCCATAAACAATAATTTATTTTGAAGGTTATCTATCTCCCCCTTTAGCTGGTCTGTCTCTGTCAATAGCTTAGTCTGCTCCTCCTCAAAGTCACCTGCCACTCCGTTGTCTGCAAAGAAACATAAAAAGCAATGACCAAAATAATCACACTAAAACAACCTGACTATTAATGATATAAAACTGGGTAAACTCACAGTGGACACAAAGGCCTATGATCCCAGTCAGTAAAAGAACGCACAGCAGCCCCAGACACACTACAGCAACTTTGAGGTGGTTACTCTTTGCTGAGGATCAAAGACATGATTTACAGTTTACTATGGCGCAGCTTAGCAGGTTGTGAAAGATGCGTGTGTTGTTTTTTTTATCTTACCAAATTGTTGCCTTCCTGCCATACCACTGGAGGTGACATCCTGGGTCTCAATGTTGGGGTCATGAAGAACCATTACGGTTTCAGCACTAATATTAGCATAAATATTCTCCATAACATCAGTACTTTTCAGTTCATCCTTCTCAATGGTGTCAGTTGGTAAAGGTTATACTGAGTCTATACAGTGTTTTAAAACTGTATCTGTCCCTTCACCATCCTATTTTTTGACTGACATTTACAGAGTCGGTCAAATAAGGCGATACATATTTCAACACTGTCAAGAAAAGAGAACCAAAAGTAAAACTTCTGGTTAGGGTTGCGGAACCTCTAACATTATATTGAGAGAGGCATGTTTTTAAACTGAATTCTCTGTGATTTTCGAGTGGTGAGTTCATAATTTGTACAGAAGTAGCTAGCTAGTTATGCTAAAGTTAGCTAATCAAAATAATGTTTACAATGCCATGGCTGAATGCCTCTTGCATTAACTCTTAACTTCTCTGCGCTACGGATCCCTTTTACGGGATCATTTTCCTAAACAACCGCTGAATTGCAGGGCGCAAAATATTACTAAAAATATTTACAATCATGCAATCACAAGTGAAATATACCAAATCACAGCTTAGCTTGTTGTTAATCCACCTATCGTGTCAGATTTTGAAAATATGCTTTGCAGCGAAAGCAATCTAAGCTTTTGTGAGTGTATCAATCAATGCTAGAACAGCTAGCCCCAAATTAGCATGGTCACGAAAGTCAGAAAAGCAATCAAATGAATCGCTTACCTTTGATAATCTTCGGATGTTTGCACTCACGAGACTCCCAGTTACACAATAAATGTTATTTTTGTTCGATAAATATTATTTTTATAACAAAAAAACGCCATTTGGTTTGCGCGTTATGTTCAGAAGACCAAAGCCTCGTTCCGTTCGATGAAAATTCCAAAAAGTATCCGTAATGGTCGTAGAAACATGTCAAATGTTTTTTATAATCAATCCTCAGGTTGTTTTTAACAAACATAATCGATAATATTTMAACCGGACCGTAACCTAYTCAATAAGAGAGAAAAAGAAAATGGAGMGCTACCCTCTCGCGCGCAGGAACTAATCWGAGGACACCTGACTACTTTTGAAAAATCTCGCTCATTTTTCMAAATAAAAGCCYGAAMCTATRTCTAAAGCCTGGTCACAGCCTGAGGAAGCCATTGGAAAATGAATCTGGTTGATACCCCTTTAAATGGAAGAAAGACGGGCCAGGAAACACAGATAAAAAATAAAAAAAATCACTTCCGGGTTAGATTTTCTCAGGTTTTCGCCTGCAGAATCAGTTTTGTTATACTCACAGACAATATTTTGACAGGTTTGGAAACTTTGGAGTGTTTTCTATCCCAATCTGTAAATTATATGCATATTCTACGATCTGGACCTGAGAAATAGTCCGTTTACCTTGGGAACGTTATTTAAAAAATATATATATAATCTGACCCCTAGCGTCAAGAGGTAACTTCCCACAATGATTTTAATCATAACAGGACATCCATTCCATTTAGCTACTGTTTTTTTGTACAGTGCCTTCAGAAACTATTCATACCCCTTGACTTATTCCACATTATCTTGTGTTACAGTCTGAATTCAAACATTTTCTCACCCATCTACATAAAATACCCCATAATGACAAAGTGAAAACATGTTTTTAGAAATTTTTGCAAATTCATTGAAAATGAAATACATAAATATCTAATTTAAATAAGTATTCACACCCCTGAGTCAGTACAGTACATATTAGCTGTAATCGCTGTCAAAAGTGATTCTATGTGCCTTTCTGGATAAGTCTCTGATTTTCACACCTGGATTGTACAATCATTGCACATTATACATTATACCCAGTTGATTAACTCACCCACTCGCACAAATCTTAAATGCCCAGATACATCTACCCTGATTGATTTGATATTAACAAATGTTCCAGATAAATCATTACAAAAAACACCAACCGCAGAATATTTAAGTAACCATTGTGCTGTTGTTGCTGTTAGAAATATTAAGGTTCCTAAGACAAACCCACGTTTTGTTCGTAAGAGAAACTTGAAGTGTTTTAATGAGCAGGCTTTCTTTCATGATTTATTTGATTTTGACTGGAGCAAGATTGAGCTTATCCCTGATGTGGAAACTGCCTGGATATTCTTTCATGATGTTTTTTTCCAAATAGTAAACAAACATGCCCCATTCCGCAGGTTCAGGTTTAAAGGGCGGGATAATCCATGGTTTTCTTCTGAGCTGTCTTGTATTATTCACGACCGTAATCTAGCCTGGGCTAAAGCAAGGAAATCATGTTCTGATGCTGATTGGCTTATTTTTAGGCAGTTACGAAACAAGTGTTATTTTCTTCTCCGGAAGGCCAAGTCTGAATATTTTATGTCTGTTACCACTGATAACCTGAATGACCCTAGAACGTTTTGGAAGGCTATTAAGTCTATGTCTGGTAACAGTAATGTTTTAAATTTTTTTAGGGGTGGATCAGCTTAATATTGCAGAAAGAATGTTGCTTCCAATGTAATTGTCTGCATCATTTCCAATCCCCCATATTTTTTGGGTAAATATATATATCCATATACGCATGCATACATATACACATATATACATACATATACCTATATAGACATATACTTTTTAAAGGATATACCTTTATTATTATTCCCCGCAAACCCTACCACCGATCCCCCAATTGGAGTAAACTAATAAACACTTCTGCTTTTACTTTCAATTTAAACATCTTATACACATTTTACAGACACAGTCTACTTTACAATAGTTCTCTCTTGTTTGTTCTTAGTCCTTCCTCTATTTCTGATGTCCATCCAGTTTGATTTCTATTTGTAACTGTGCTATTTCACAAAAGTTCCAAACCTATATACATTGTACATATCCCGTATGTTTTACATTGTTTATCTTGTTATTAGTCCCACCCTTCAGCTCCATTCAACCCCTCCCATCTATCTCTCAACATCATCCATTTCGGATTTCTATTTGCCATATATTTTTCAACTGTGCTGTGATGCTTCACAAAAGAATTGAACCTTCCTATTCTCATAGTTTCTACAGATTGTAAATTAAAAATAAACATTTTTGCTAAAATAATTATTATATTATTGATTGATTGACTATGGCTTTTCAAATCMCCCAGTATTGCTATCTGTAGCATTAGTTCTAGGCAAATGTTGCAATTCTTCAGCCATTCCTGGACCTGTGACCAAAAACGAGCTACATATGGACAATACCAAAATAAATGATCTAATGACTCTGTCTCCTCACAACAGAATCTGCAGAGCTGGGAAGATTGTATTCCCCATATATATAACATTCTATTAGTTGCAAGAATTTTGTATAGTAGTTTAAATTGAAAAATTTGAAGTTTTGAATCTGGCGTTGTTTTGCGTATCAATTCATAAACCATGTGCCATGGAATGGGTAYATCGAAAATCTCTTCCCAACTATTTTGCAATTTATATGGCACAGCTGTCAGTTGTTTGGTCCTTAAATGAAATTGGTTTATGTTTTTATTTATCACACTTTTCTTTAACCATTTATGTTCTTTAATACAGGGCCGACATACAAGTTCCTTACTTTTTTCCCCTTCTACTTGCCTCTTCCATTTTTGTGGTAATGCTGCAATTAATTGGTTGTAATTTTGGGTAGAGCAGACATTTCCATATGTCTGTGTTAGCTGCATGTGTGACATAACTCCACCAATCCCATTTATGATATCATTCACTAAAAGTATACCTTTTTTAAACATTTCTTCAATAAATACATTTTTTTTTTAAATCAATTAGTATATTTGAATTTAACCACAATATTTGTTGTACTATTTGTTCCGTCCTTTCAGGTGGATTAAACTGAAATTGCAACCAACTTTCTAAGGCTTGTTTAAAAAATGAAGATATTTTGGAGATTATTTCCTTTTCAAACAACCGAAAGTGAGCAGGTGTAATCTGAATAAAGGGGAAAAGGCCCTTCTTGAATATAGGATGAGACATTCGTACCAATTGACTAGAGAATCAGTTTGGATTTAAGTATAASTTTTGTATGACTGATGCCTTTAGTGAGAGGTCTAATGCTTTAATATTTAATAATTTCTGCCCTCCGAATTCATATTCATTATATAAATAGGCCCTTTTAATTTTATCTGGCTTGCCGTTCCAAATAWAATTGAATATTCTTTGTTCATATAATTTAAAAAGCAGGTCACTAGGTGTAGGCAAAACCATAAGCAAATAGGTAAACTGTGATATAACTAAAGAGTTAATCAGGCTGATTTTTCCACAAATAGACAGGTATTTTCCTTTCCATGGTAGCAAGATCTTATATATTTTTGCTAACCTTGTATAAAAATGTATTGGAGTGAGATCATTTCTTTCTTTTGGGATTTGTATACCGAGTATGTCCACATCTCCGTCAGACCATTTAATTGGTAAACTACATGGTAATGTAAAATGTGCATTTTTTTTGTGATCCAATACATAATATGGTACATTTATCATAATTTGGTTTTAATCCAGAAAGGATAGCAAAAGTATCTAGATCCTCTAAGAGGCCGTGGAAAGACTCTAATTGTGGTTTTAAAAGAAAACATGAATCATCAGCGTACAATGACACCTTAGTTTTTAAGCCACGGATTTCTAATCCCTTAATATTATTATTTGAACTAATCTTAACAGCTAACATTTCGATGGCAATAATAAATAGATATGCCGATAGTGGACAACCTTGTTTTACTCCTCTAGATAGTTTAAAACTTTCTGAGATGTAGCCATTATTTACTATTTTACACCTAGGGTTACTATACATAACTTTAACCCATTTTATAAGAGATTCCCCAAAATTGAAATATTCCAGGCATTTATATATAAACTCCAGTCGTACTTTATCAAAAGCCTTTTCAAAATCAGCTATGAAAACCAGACCTGGTGTCCCCGATATTTCATAGTGTTTAATTGTTTCCAGTACTTGTCTTATATTATCTCCAATGTATCGTCCATGTAAAAAACCTGTCTGATTAGGATGAATAATATAACAGTAATTTTAATGAATTACCGTCATGTGTTTTGAAGGACTCTGTTGCTGTATATGACAAAACTGAAATGCTGAATTGTTTCAATGAGCACTTTGTATCATCTGGTAGGCTGTTTGATTCAGTGTCCTCTGTCTCTGTACAACCCTGTGTGGATGAACCAGTGAGAGCTGGTCAAACTTTTAGCTTTTTGCCATTCTCAGTGCAGGTGGTACATAAAGGCCTGAAATCATTAGATCAGAGAAAGCCTGCAGGTCCTGATCTTTTGGATCCCTGCATTTTTAAATCTGGCAGCTGATTTCATAGCTGAACCACTTACATACTGTATCTGTTCAATCTAACCATGGAATGTAATGAAATTCCGAAAATCTGGAAATCAGCATTTGTCCTACCACTTTTAAAAGGGTGAGATCCAACTCTTTTAAATAATTATAGGCCAATCTCAAAGCTGTCACCCCTGGTCAAAATACTTGAAACCCTTGTGAGTAAACAGCTAAAATAGTTTTTATTTACTAACTCTATTTTATCAATGTACCAATCGGACTTCAGGAAGAAGCATAGCACAATTACAGCAGCCATGAAGGTTTTAAATGATATCACTGAAGCCCTTGACAAAAAAACAGCACTGTGTCTCACTTTTTATTGATCTCTCTAAGACTTTTGATACAGTTGATCAGGCAGAGATTGTCGAGTGTAGGTCTTTCAGAGCATGCAGTTGCATGGTTTGCTAACTATCTGTCTGATAGAACTCAGTGCACTCAATTTGATGGGCTTATGTCTGTTAAATTGTCTGTCTTTAATGGTGTGCCCCAAGGCTCTGTACTTGGTCCTCTCTTATTCACTATTTATATAAATGATTTAGACAAAAATGTCCAAAATGCGCAAATTCATTTTTATGCTGATGATACTGTTATTTATTGTTATGCCTCGTCTCTTACAAAAGCTATCCAGAACTTGCAAACTGCTTTTTATACTGTTCAACATACCTTGTGTCAATTGAAGCTTATCCTCAATACTGACAAAACTAAACTAATGGTGTTTTCTAAAGCAAGAAATAGACCTCTGAAACTTTCACCTATTACTACTTGTCAGGGCAAGGAGATTGAGGTTGTAACCTCATATAAATATCTTGGAATTTTAATTGATGACGGCTTCTCTTTTAAATTGCATATTCAACAATTTACAAAAAAATGTAGGCTGAAATTGGGATTTTATTTTAGGAATAAGGCCTGTTTTTCTTTTGAAGCCAGAAGGAGGCTAGTATCAGCTACATTTATGCCTTTACTAGACTATGGGGATATTTTATATATGAATGCTTCCGCTCAGTGTTTGAGATCAATTGACACCCTTTACCATGGCACTTTGAGATTTATTTTAAACTGTAAAACCCTTACGCACCACTGCACTTTTTATACCAGGGTTGGCTGGCCTTCTCTAGTCACTCGTAGGCTCAGTCACTGGTATACTTTTATTTATAAAGCCAATTTGGGTTTACTACCTTTTTATTTGGGCATTTTTATTGTTCAGAAATGTGGTGGGTGTTCTCTTCGTTCGCTGGACTTTATCTTGCTAACTGTTCCAAATGTCCGAACTGAATTTGGTAAAAGGGCTTTTATGTACTCTGCGCCATCGTCTTGGAACGCCTTACAAAATACTTTTAAACTGGAAGAACTTGTCCCGATTGGTATTTTTAAAATCACTGATGAATGATCTTGAGACTGATTCCCTGACCTTTCAATGTTTTTAATTTACTGTTTTTGATTTTTGTTATACTCTTGTGATTTCAATGGTTTTTACTAGATTACTTGTAGTTTTTCATGTTGTYTGTCTGTAATTTTTGTAATGACTTGGTGCTGCCTATCTTGGCCAGGACGCTCTTGAAAAAGAGATTTTAAATCTCAATGAGCCCTTCCTGGTTAAATAAAGGTTAAATAAAATAAAAAATAAAATACTTTTTTTAATACTGCAAGCTCCGTCAAGTTGGTTGTTGATCATTGCTAGACAGCAATTTTCAAATCTTGCCATAGAATTTCAAGCCAATTTAAGTCAAAACTGTAGCTAGGCCACTCAAGCATTCAATACCATCTTGGTAAGCGACTCCAGTGTATATTTGGCCTTGTGTTTCAGGTTATTTTCCTGCTGAAACGTGAATTTGTCTCCCAGTGTCTGGTGAAAAGCAGACTGAAACAGGTTTTCCTCTAGGATTTTGCCTGTGCTTATCGCTATTCCTTTTCTTTTTATTATGAAAAACTCCCTAGTCCTTGCCGATGACAAGCATACCCATAACATGATGCAGCCACCATCATGCTTGAAAATATGAAGAGTTGTTCTCAGTGATGTGTTGTGTTGGATTTGCCCCAAACATAAAGCTTTGTATTCAGGACATAAAGTTAATTTCTTTGCCACATTTTTATTTTGTTATTTTTACTCTGTACAAGCTTTTCACTCTGTCATTTAGGTTAATATTGTGGAGTAACTACAATGCTATTGAGCCATCCTCAGTTCTCTTTTAACAGCCATTAAGGATGGCAGTTCTTAAGGATTGGACCATTTTTTTTCAATTTCTGCCCTAAATGACATACCCAGATCAAACTGCCTGTAGCTCAGGCCCTGAAGCAAGGATATGCATATCCTTGGTACCATTTGAAAGGAAACACTTTGAAGTTTATRGAAATGTGAAAGGAATGTAGTAGAATATAACACAATAGATCTGGTAAAAGATAATACAAGGAAAAAACCAACTGTTATGTATTTTTTGTACCATCGTCTTTGAAATGCAAGAGAAAGGCCATAATGTATTATTCGAGCCCAGGTGCAATTTAGATTTTGGCCACTAGATGGCATCAGTGTATGTGCAAAGTTTTAGACTGATCCAATGAACCATTGCATTTCTGTTCAAGCTTTTGTATGAAGACTGCCCAAATGTTTATTAATAACTTTTCATGTTCAAAATTGTGCACTCTCCTCAAACAAAAGCATGGTATTCTTTCACTGTAATAGCTACTGTAAATTGGACAGTGCAGTTAGATTAACAAGAATATACATTTCTGCCAATATCAGATATGTCTATGTCCTGGGAAATGTTCTTGTTACTTACAACCTCATGCTAATCGCATTAGCTTATGTTAGCTCAACCGTCCCGTGGAAGGGACACCGATCCCAAATAAGTTTTTAAACTCTGTAACTGTTTTAAAGTCACCATTGGCCTCATGGTGAAATCCCTGAGCGGTTTCCTTCCTCTCTGACAACTGAGTTAGGAAGGATGACTGTGTCTTTGTGGTGACAGGGTGTATTGATACACAATCCAAAGTGTAATTAATAACTTCACTGTGCTCAAAGGGATATTCAATGTCTGCTTTTCTTATTTTTACCCATCTACCAATAGGAGCCCTTCTTTGAGATGCATTGGAAAACCTCCCTGGTCTTTGTGGTTGAATCTGTGTTTGAAATCCCTCGACTGAGGGACCTTACAGATAAATGTATGTGTGGGGTACAGAGATGAGGTAGTCATTGAAAAATCATGTTAAACACTATCATTACACACAGAGTGAGTCTAATGCAACTTAATGTGACTTGTTAAGCACATTTTTACTCCTGAACTTATTTAGGCTTGCCATAACACAGGGGTTGAAAACTTTTTGGCTCAAGATATTTCAGCTTTCCATTTTTTTTATTATTTTGTAAGAAAATCAAAGAATCTAATTCCACTTTGACATTACGGGGTATTATACAACGGGTGGTTCTAATCCTGAATGCTAATTGCTTAAAACAGCATTCCAGATGGTGTCTATTCCACAAGTTACCATCGGCTAAATCTATGATGTTAAAATGCCTATGTACTCTGTTCCATCTGACTGCGCAATCCACTGTCTCATCAGCCCAGCCAGGCAATTTATAAACTTTATCTCACTGTAGAAAGCATCCAGACATTATCTCACATTTATTTTAGACTAACATTTCGTTTTCAACAGAGGAGATTTGTATAAACCTTAAATTTGACTCCAGCCAGCTGGTCTGCGCATGCTCTGAGGATGTGGATGCCGTCTGGGCATGCAGCCTTGCGAGGGTTAACACGTTTAAATGTCTTACTCACGTTGGCCACGGAGAAGGAGAGCTCACAGTCCTTGTTAGCGGACCGCGTCGGGGGCACTGTGTTATCCTCAAAGTTATCCTTAAAAGTCACAGTGGGTACAACATCTCCTATATACTTCCTGATAAACTCAGTCACCGTGTAGGTGTATTCGTCTTTGTTATTCTCGGAGGCTACCCGGAACATATCCCAGTCCGCATGATTCCGATTGGTCAGACCAGCGTTGAATAGTCCATACCACGGGTACTTCCTGTTTGAGTTTCTGCCTATATAGATTTGCCAAAGGGAGGGCGGGGGAGGGCCTTGTAGGCATTCCGGAAGTTGGAATAGCAGTGGTCGAGTGATTTAGCAGCACGAGTACTACATTCAATGTGTTGATAGAATTTCAGTAAACTTTTCCTCAAATTTGCTTTGTTAAAATCCCCAGCTACAAAAAATGCATCCTTAGGATATGTGGTTTCCAGTTTGCATAAAGTCCAGTGAAGTTCTTTGAGGGCCATCGTGGTATCGGCTTGAGGGGGAATATACACGACTGTGACTATAACCAAAAATAATTATCTTGGGAGGTAATACGGTCGTCATTTGATTGAGAGGGATTTTATGTCGGGTGTGTTATCACAATCACA
Source organism: Salvelinus sp. IW2-2015 (assembly GCF_002910315.2). NCBI lineage: Eukaryota > Metazoa > Chordata > Actinopteri > Salmoniformes > Salmonidae > Salvelinus > Salvelinus sp. IW2-2015. The sequence continues at coordinate 29,491,846 of NC_036866.1, forward strand.
GCATGAGTAGTAATCATGAAACATACACCCCCGCCCTTCTTCTTCTTCCCGGAGAGATATTTATTCCTGTCTGCGCGATGGACTAAGAACCCAACTGGCTGTACGGACTCAGACAGAATAACCCTAGAGAGCAATGTTTCCGTGAAACAGAGTATGTTACAATCCTGATGTCTCTCTGGACGGAAATCCTCGCCCTGAGCTCATCAACTTTATTATCCAGAGACTGAACATTAGCGCGTAATATAATCGGAAGGGATGAGTGGTGTGCACGCCTCCTGAGTCGGACTAGAAGTTCACTCCGAATACCTCTTCTCTGCTGGCGTTGTTTTGGATTGGTCTCTGGAATCAGTTCAATTGCCCTGTGTGGTACGAAGAAAGGATCTGATTCGGGAAAGTCATAATCCTGGTCGTAACAGAGTATGCGCCGGCGCCGGCGCCGGCGCCGATAGAGATGGCAGCCTCGCTTCGCGTTCCTTGGAAAATATGCAGTATTTTGTTTTTTTACGTGTTATTTCTTACATCGGTANTGCCTATCTTGGCCAGGACGCTCTTGAAAAAGAGATTTTAAATCTCAATGAGCCCTTCCTGGTTAAATAAAGGTTAAATAAAATAAAAAATAAAATACTTTTTTTAATACTGCAAGCTCCGTCAAGTTGGTTGTTGATCATTGCTAGACAGCAATTTTCAAATCTTGCCATAGAATTTCAAGCCAATTTAAGTCAAAACTGTAGCTAGGCCACTCAAGCATTCAATACCATCTTGGTAAGCGACTCCAGTGTATATTTGGCCTTGTGTTTCAGGTTATTTTCCTGCTGAAACGTGAATTTGTCTCCCAGTGTCTGGTGAAAAGCAGACTGAAACAGGTTTTCCTCTAGGATTTTGCCTGTGCTTATCGCTATTCCTTTTCTTTTTATTATGAAAAACTCCCTAGTCCTTGCCGATGACAAGCATACCCATAACATGATGCAGCCACCATCATGCTTGAAAATATGAAGAGTTGTTCTCAGTGATGTGTTGTGTTGGATTTGCCCCAAACATAAAGCTTTGTATTCAGGACATAAAGTTAATTTCTTTGCCACATTTTTATTTTGTTATTTTTACTCTGTACAAGCTTTTCACTCTGTCATTTAGGTTAATATTGTGGAGTAACTACAATGCTATTGAGCCATCCTCAGTTCTCTTTTAACAGCCATTAAGGATGGCAGTTCTTAAGGATTGGACCATTTTTTTTCAATTTCTGCCCTAAATGACATACCCAGATCAAACTGCCTGTAGCTCAGGCCCTGAAGCAAGGATATGCATATCCTTGGTACCATTTGAAAGGAAACACTTTGAAGTTTATRGAAATGTGAAAGGAATGTAGTAGAATATAACACAATAGATCTGGTAAAAGATAATACAAGGAAAAAACCAACTGTTATGTATTTTTTGTACCATCGTCTTTGAAATGCAAGAGAAAGGCCATAATGTATTATTCGAGCCCAGGTGCAATTTAGATTTTGGCCACTAGATGGCATCAGTGTATGTGCAAAGTTTTAGACTGATCCAATGAACCATTGCATTTCTGTTCAAGCTTTTGTATGAAGACTGCCCAAATGTTTATTAATAACTTTTCATGTTCAAAATTGTGCACTCTCCTCAAACAAAAGCATGGTATTCTTTCACTGTAATAGCTACTGTAAATTGGACAGTGCAGTTAGATTAACAAGAATATACATTTCTGCCAATATCAGATATGTCTATGTCCTGGGAAATGTTCTTGTTACTTACAACCTCATGCTAATCGCATTAGCTTATGTTAGCTCAACCGTCCCGTGGAAGGGACACCGATCCCAAATAAGTTTTTAAACTCTGTAACTGTTTTAAAGTCACCATTGGCCTCATGGTGAAATCCCTGAGCGGTTTCCTTCCTCTCTGACAACTGAGTTAGGAAGGATGACTGTGTCTTTGTGGTGACAGGGTGTATTGATACACAATCCAAAGTGTAATTAATAACTTCACTGTGCTCAAAGGGATATTCAATGTCTGCTTTTCTTATTTTTACCCATCTACCAATAGGAGCCCTTCTTTGAGATGCATTGGAAAACCTCCCTGGTCTTTGTGGTTGAATCTGTGTTTGAAATCCCTCGACTGAGGGACCTTACAGATAAATGTATGTGTGGGGTACAGAGATGAGGTAGTCATTGAAAAATCATGTTAAACACTATCATTACACACAGAGTGAGTCTAATGCAACTTAATGTGACTTGTTAAGCACATTTTTACTCCTGAACTTATTTAGGCTTGCCATAACACAGGGGTTGAAAACTTTTTGGCTCAAGATATTTCAGCTTTCCATTTTTTTTATTATTTTGTAAGAAAATCAAAGAATCTAATTCCACTTTGACATTACGGGGTATTATACAACGGGTGGTTCTAATCCTGAATGCTAATTGCTTAAAACAGCATTCCAGATGGTGTCTATTCCACAAGTTACCATCGGCTAAATCTATGATGTTAAAATGCCTATGTACTCTGTTCCATCTGACTGCGCAATCCACTGTCTCATCAGCCCAGCCAGGCAATTTATAAACTTTATCTCACTGTAGAAAGCATCCAGACATTATCTCACATTTATTTTAGACTAACATTTCGTTTTCAACAGAGGAGATTTGTATAAACCTTAAATTTGACTCCAGCCAGCTGGTCTGCGCATGCTCTGAGGATGTGGATGCCGTCTGGGCATGCAGCCTTGCGAGGGTTAACACGTTTAAATGTCTTACTCACGTTGGCCACGGAGAAGGAGAGCTCACAGTCCTTGTTAGCGGACCGCGTCGGGGGCACTGTGTTATCCTCAAAGTTATCCTTAAAAGTCACAGTGGGTACAACATCTCCTATATACTTCCTGATAAACTCAGTCACCGTGTAGGTGTATTCGTCTTTGTTATTCTCGGAGGCTACCCGGAACATATCCCAGTCCGCATGATTCCGATTGGTCAGACCAGCGTTGAATAGTCCATACCACGGGTACTTCCTGTTTGAGTTTCTGCCTATATAGATTTGCCAAAGGGAGGGCGGGGGAGGGCCTTGTAGGCATTCCGGAAGTTGGAATAGCAGTGGTCGAGTGATTTAGCAGCACGAGTACTACATTCAATGTGTTGATAGAATTTCAGTAAACTTTTCCTCAAATTTGCTTTGTTAAAATCCCCAGCTACAAAAAATGCATCCTTAGGATATGTGGTTTCCAGTTTGCATAAAGTCCAGTGAAGTTCTTTGAGGGCCATCGTGGTATCGGCTTGAGGGGGAATATACACGACTGTGACTATAACCAAAAATAATTATCTTGGGAGGTAATACGGTCGTCATTTGATTGAGAGGGATTTTATGTCGGGTGTGTTATCACAATCACAGCATGAGTAGTAATCATGAAACATACACCCCCGCCCTTCTTCTTCTTCCCGGAGAGATATTTATTCCTGTCTGCGCGATGGACTAAGAACCCAACTGGCTGTACGGACTCAGACAGAATAACCCTAGAGAGCAATGTTTCCGTGAAACAGAGTATGTTACAATCCTGATGTCTCTCTGGACGGAAATCCTCGCCCTGAGCTCATCAACTTTATTATCCAGAGACTGAACATTAGCGCGTAATATAATCGGAAGGGATGAGTGGTGTGCACGCCTCCTGAGTCGGACTAGAAGTTCACTCCGAATACCTCTTCTCTGCTGGCGTTGTTTTGGATTGGTCTCTGGAATCAGTTCAATTGCCCTGTGTGGTACGAAGAAAGGATCTGATTCGGGAAAGTCATAATCCTGGTCGTAATGCTGGTAATGCTGGTGAGTTACCGTCTCTCTGATGTACAAAAGTTATTCRGCTGTATGTAATAACACAATACATTTTCTGGACTAGTAATGTAAGAAATAACACATAAAATACAAAATACTGCTAAATTGCCTAGGGGGTTTCTATCGGCGCCACAAAATCTCAATTTAATCCATTTTAAATTCAGGCTGTAACACAACAAAATGTGTAAAAAGTCAAGGGATGTGAATACTTTCTGATGGCACTGTAGTTCTCAGGTCAAAATATTTAAGCAAATGATCCCAATTCTAATAGTAGCAGCTTCTGACTAGTTCATGATGTAGTAGCCTATGCTAGATCTAATAGCTGTATTACATGAACTCAGACCTGGCTGACCTGTTGTTATTGTCTTCTGTGGAATTCATAATATTGTTGGACAGGTTTAAATGCTCTTTGTTCTTTGTATCCGTAGAGACAGTCATTTTTTCCTGTAGTCAATCCTCCAATCAGAAATTGCGAGAACACTCATTTAGAATGCCTGAAGCTTTAACAGTGTGTGTGTGTAAGTGTGTACGCAAGTGTTAAACTTCAAGAACATTGATGAGGGAGTATCAGAATGTTGTTTCTGATACAGATTAGTGTTTCCGTCCCTTACAGTCAAAACATAGTCTGCCTGTAACTCAATCTTTCTTTCGGGAGAAACTTTAGCTAATTAAACATTTTTGATTAATCACGATTAACTACAGAAAATCATGCATTTAATCATAATTAATTTGTTTAATTGTTTGACAGCCCTAAGTCAAATACAGTACATCATTACATGCACCAGGGATGTGGTGTGCTCGTTGGCTGGCTGGCTATCCAATCAGCTACTGTAGCTGTGTTTGGGAGGCTGATTTTTGCATGGTATGACAGAGAGAGGTCAAGTGTCCTGACCTGTGATGATGATGATGACAGATGACCCATCGTCATAGTGATGTGGTAATCTAATAAATCAGAGTAGAGTCAACAGGGTCATTGTTGAACACAGTAGATCAGTGTCAGTAGAGCATCATGGTAATGCTTCTCCTCCTCTGACTCTTAGAGATACACTGTCTCTCGATATCAGAACCAACACTAGAACAAAACCAAGCAACCCTCCCACATGTAACCTCTCTATGTAACCATCCACCCTTGTCTAAGGTAATGGGTTGTTGTGTGGAGTGGAAAGCTACAGTACTGTAGCACTATTGAGCAGTTCAATTTGGCTTGATGAGCAGCCTGCAGACACAGCTGCGTGTGTGTGTGTGTGTTTGTGTGTGTGTGCATGCGTATGTGTGTGTGTGTACGTGTGTAAGTGTGTGCCTGTATGTGGAGTGCGTCTCAGGACCTCTCTCTCTCTCTCTCTCTCTCTGTGTGTGTGTCTCCATACTTGAGTAAAAGTCTAAAAGTATTTGGTTTTAAATATACTTAAGTGTCTAAAGCATTTCTCAACGGCTGGCTATGCCTTCCACCTGGCTACTCCAACCTCGGCCAACAGCTCCGCCCCCCCCCCCGCAGCTACTCGGCCAAGCGTCCCCAGCTTCTCCTTTACCCAAATCCAGATAGCAGATTCCTGAAAGAGCTGCAAAACCTGGACCCATACAAATCAGCTGGGCTTGACAATCTAGACCCTCTATTTCTGAAACTATCCGCCGTCATTGTCGCAACCCCTATTACCAGCCTGTTCAACTTGTCTTTCATATTGTCTGAGATCCCCAAGGATTGGAAAGCTGCCGCGGTCATCCCCCTCTTCAAAGGGGGAGACACCCTGGATCCAAACTGTTACAGACCTATATCCATCCTGCCCTGCCTATCTAAGGTCTTCGAAAGCCAAGTTAATAAAAAGATCACTGACCATCTCGAATCCCATCGTACCTTCTCCGCTGTGCAACCTCAGCCACGCTCAAGGTACTAAATTATATTATAACCGCCATTGATAAAAGACAGTACTGTGCAGCCGTCTTCATCGACCTGGCCAAGGCTTTCGACTCTGTCAATCACCATATTCTTATCGGCAGACTCAGTAGCCTCGGTATTTCTGATGACTGCCTTGCCTGGTTCACCAACTACTTTGCAGACAGAGTTCAGTGTGTCAAATCGGAGGGCATGTTGTCCGGTCCTCTGGCAGTCTCTATGGGGGTACCACAGGGTTCAATTCTCGGGCCGACTCTTTTCTCTGTATAYATCAATGATGTTGCTCTTGCTGCGGGCGATTCCCTGATCCACCTCTACGCAGACAACACCATTCTGTATACTTCTGGCCCTTCCTTGGACACTGTGCTATCTAACCTCCAAACGAGCTTCAATGCCATACAACACTCCTTCCGTGGCCTCCAACTGCTCTTAAACGCTAGTAAAACCAAATGCATGCTTTTCAACCGTTCGCTGCCTGCACCCTGTCTCTTATACACATCTAGATGTGTATAAGAGACAGTCCTTGGACACTGTGCTATCTAACCTCCAAACGAGCTTCAATGCCATACAACACTCCTTCCGTGGCCTCCAACTGCTCTTAAACGCTAGTAAAACCAAATGCATGCTTTTCAACCGTTCGCTGCCTGCACCCGCACGCCCGACTAGCATCACCACCCTGGACGGTTCCGACCTAGAATATGTGGACATCTATAAGTACCTAGGTGTCTGGCTAGACTGTAAACTCTCCTTCCAGACTCATATTAAACATCTCCAATCCAAAATCAAATCAAGAATCGGCTTTCTATTTCGCAACAAAGCCTCCTTCACTCACGCCGCCAAACTCACCCTAGTAAAACTGACTATCCTACTGATCCTCGACTTCGGTGATGTCATCTACAAAATAGCTTCCAATACTCTACTCAGCAAACTAGATGCAGTTTATCATAGTGCCATCCGTTATGTTACTAAAACACCTTATACCACCTGTATGCTCTAGTCTACCACCTGCAGACCTGTATGCTCTAGTCGGCTGGCCCTCGCTACATATTCGTCGCCAGACCCACTGGCTCCAGGTCATCTATAAGTCCATGCTAGGTAAAGCTCCGCCTTATCTCAGTTCACTGGTCACGATATCAACACCCACCCGTAGCACGCGCTCCAGCAGGTATATCTCACTGATCATCCCAAAAGCCAACACCTCATTTGGCCGCCTGTCCTTCCAGTTCTCTGCTGCCTGTGACTGGAACGAATTGCAAAAATCGCTGAAGTTGGAGACTTTTATTTCCCTCACCACCTTTAAACATCTGCTATCTGAGCAGCTAACCGATCGCTGCAGCTGTACATAGTCCATCTGTAAACAACCCACCCAATTTACCTACCTCATCCCCTTACTGTTTTTATTTATTTTTCTGCTATTTTGCACACCAGTATCTCTACTTGCTCATGATCATCTGATGATTTATCACTCCAGTGTTAATCTGCTAAATTGTAATTATTCGCTCCTATGGCCTATTTATTGCCTACCTCATGCCTTTTGCACACAATGTATATAGACAAAAAAAAATGTTTTTCCTACTGTGTTATTGACTTGTTTATTGTTTACTCCATGTGTAACTCTGTGTTGTTGTCTGTTCACACTGCTATGCTTTATCTTGGCCAGGTCGCAGTTGTAAATGAGAACTTGTTCTCAACTAGCCTACCTGGTTAAATAAAGGTGAAATAAAAAAATTAAATAAAAAATTATGTAATTTCTCAAATATACTTAAGTATCAAAAGTATAAGTATAAATCATTTCCAATTCCGTATATTAAGCAAACCAGATGGCACCATTTTCTTGTTTTTTTAATTTACTAATGACCAGGGGCACACTCCAACACTCAGACATCATTTACAAACAAAGCATGTTTGGTTAGTGAGTCAGCCAGATCAGAGGCAGTCGGGATGACCAGGGATGTTATCTTGATAAGTGTGTGAATTTGACCACTTTCCTGTCCTGCATTCAAAATGTAACAAGTACTTTTGGGTGTCAGGGAAACGTATGGAGTAAAAAGTATAATATTTTCTTTAGGAATGTAGCGATGTAAAAGTTGTCCAAAATATAAATAGTAAAGTACAGATACCCCCCCCCCCAAAAACAACTTAAGTAGTACTTTAAAGTATTTTTACTTAAGTACTTTACACCACTGTGAAAAGGTTTCTATTTGGTTCTAATAGGCCATTGAGGGAACGTTTCATGATGGTCAAGGGGACGTCGCATGATGGTCCCAAGGGAACGCTGTCTGGGGGACCTTTGTCTAGTTCTATCACGGATCAAGGTAAGATCCAAGTGCAGACTGTGTAAAGCAACAATGTTTATTGTAACATCAGGGGCAGGCAAACGACAGGTCAAGGCAGGCAGGGGTCGATAATCCAGAGTAGGAGCAAAGGTACAGGACGGCAGGCAGGCTCAGGGTCAGCGACAGGCAGAGTGGTCAGGCAGGCGGGCTCAGAGTCAGGACAGGCAATGGTCAAACCCAGGCGGGCGAGAAAAGAGAAACTGGAAAAGGCAGGAGCTGAGACAAAACGCTGATAGGCTTGAACAAACAAGACGAACTGGCACAGACAGACAGAAAACACAGGATAAATGGATAAATGGGGAAGATGGGCGAGACCTGGAGGGGGCGGAGACAAGCACAATGACAGGTGAAACAGATCAGGGCGTGACAAGTTCCCTGTAAGTTACCAGGACGTCACTGATGACCATGACAGGACATTTTTAGGATGTTCTCAGAACTTTCATTTTACTAGTCAGGACTATTTTGGGACTAACCCGGGACAAACCGGGAACTAGACAAAATATCAGGAGGATACAGGTGTGACGACCATCCCAATCTGTCTGCTGAGTTCTTTATCTTTGCTCTTGTTTTCCTTAATAGGATGACGGTGGGCGGAGCCGGGAGTGTCGTCAGCGAAATGTAAATCTGTACCATGTAAATCTGCTAAAACCCTATTATGCACATTCCTCTGGGGCCGAAGAGTGGGAGTCCGCAGAGGACGGTAAACCTGTACTTTTGGCCGGTACTGTTACATCGCTGGGTTCTTAATTTTGTCATGCTAGGTCCATGCATGGTGAGGAGGATCTCCCTGGTCCCGACGGTTGTGTACTTCAAGGTAGATTGAAAAATTCAGACACTGGATGTTTTGGACAGCCTTCTCACTCATCTACCTGCTGATAGTCGAGTTGGTCCGTCGGATACTGAGATTTCCAGTTTTGTTTTCTGATACACCTACACATACAAACTTAATAGAACACGATATTGACATTGGGGATGCTGACCCCATCCGTCAGCGGATCTATAGAGTTTCTTCAGAGAAATGGCGTTGTCTCGATGCTGAGATCAAGTACATGCTGGAGAGTGATATTGCAGAGCCTTCTTTATCCAGCTGGGCTTCTCCCTGTATCTTGGTCAGTAAACGGGATGGGACAAACATATTTTGTACGGACTACCGTAAGGTAACAGTGTCACTAAGCCAGATTAATTTCCTCTTCCTCGGATGGAAGACTGCATTGATCAGGTCAGAGCAGCAAAGTTCGTGAGCAAGTTTGACCTGTTAAAGGGCTATTGGCAGGTGCCACTGACGAGTAGGGCACATGAAATCTCTGCCTTTATTACACCCTCTGGTCTGTACTCGTATTCGGTTATGAGTGGCCTGCGTAATGCACCTGCCACTTTTCAGCGCCTTATGAATAGGGTTGTCTCCGGTCTGGTCAAGTGCGCTGTTTATCTGGACGATGTAGTGGTTTATGCAGATATTTGGGAGGAGCATCTGTCCCGTATTCAAGCCTTGTTCGACTGCGGGTCGCCTCATTATCAATCTGGCGTGAGTTTGCTCAGGCGACCGTTACGTACCTTGGTAAGGTGGTTGGACAGGGTGAAGTGCATCTTGTTTGGGCTAAAGTGGTAGTTATTGATGCTTTTCCACCACCAACTACTAAAAAGGAACTTATGCATTTCTTGGGAATGATTTGTTATTACCGTAGTTTCTGTAGGAACTTCTCTACCGTAGTCACTCCCCTGCTGTCCTCGTTTATCTTTCCTCTTAAAGGTTGGCTGGAGCAGTGGGGTAGCGTTAACCAGGGCAGTATTTTGTTTGTGTTTATGTTTGGTTGGTGTGGTGTTCCCGCTGCGCGTTTAATGTGACGAAATAGCCTAATAGTCTATCAACATTTTAAGCTAAACGTTCTGATCTGTTACGTTTTCAAATCATCATTAGAGTYGCATCATGCAGCCTTACACTGTATTAAAAATCCAAACATATAGCCCAACGTTTGTAGAACAACTAAAGTTACATTAATAAGTCTAAATTAAGCATATAGGACCTCCTTTTTTTGTTAAASACTAATAACTGTAAATGAAKCATATATGAGTACCTATTTCTGTGTTAAACTCCCTCAAATTATTTGGAGAAATTATCCTTTCTACAGTGGCTTGCGAAAGTATTCACCCCCTTGGCATTTTTCCCAATTTTGTTGCCTTACAACCTGGAATTAAAATAGATTTTTTGGGGGTTTTAGTATAATTTGAATTACACAACATGCCTACTTTGAAGATGCAAAATATTTTTTCTTGTGAAACAAACAAGAATAATACAAAAGTCTGGAAAAGTTGAGGTGTACAGCGTGCCAGTAACATCCCGCCCGCCCTCCCCCCAAAGTCAATACTTTGTAGATAAGTCTCTTGGGTATGTCTCTATAAGCTTGGCACATCTAGCTACTTGGATTTTTTGCCCATTCTTCAAGGTAAAACAACTCCAGCTCTCAAGTTGGATGGGTTCCGCTGGTGTACAGCAATCTTTAAATAAAGTCATACCAAAGATCCTCAATTGGATTGAGGTTCTGGGCTTTGACTAGACCATTCCAAGACATTTAAAGGTTTCCCCTTAAACCCACTCAAGTGTTGCTTTAGCAGTGCTTTGGGTCATTGTCCTGCTGGAAGGTGAACTCTGTCCCAGTCTCAAATCTCTAGAGGACTGAAACATCATTCCTTCAATTCTGACCAGTTTCCCAGTCCCTGCCGATGAAAAACATCTCCCCAGCATGATGCTGCCACCACAATGCTTCACTGTGGGCATGGTGTTCTCGGGGTGATGAGAGGTATTGGGTTTGCGCCAGACATAGTGTTTTCTCTTGATGGCCAAAAAGCTCAATTTTAGTCTCATCTGACCAGAGTACCTTCTTCCATGATGTTTGGGGAGTCTCCCCATGGTTTTTTTCTGGCCACTCTTCCATAAAGCCCTACTTGTGGAGTGTACGGCTTAAAGTGGTCCTATGGACGATACTCCAATCTCCGCTGTGGAGCTTTGCAGCTCTCTTCAGGGTTATCTTTGGTCTCTTTGTTGCCTCTCTGATTATTGCCCTCCTTGCCTGGTCCGTGAGTTTTGGTGGGCGGCCCTCTCTCGGCAGGTTTATTTTGGTGCCATATTCTTTCCATTTTGAACAATGGATTCAATGGCTCTGTGGGGATGTTCAGTTTCTGATATTTTTATAACCCAACCCTGATCTGTACTTCTCACAACTTTGTCCCTGACCTGTTTGGAGAGCTCTTGGTCTTCATGGTGCCCCTTGCTTAGGTGTTGTGCAGACCTGGGGCTTTCAGAACAGGTGTACAGTATATATAGTATATATAATATATATATTAATTTGATATATATATATATATATATATATATATACTGAGATCATGTGACAGATCATGTGACACTTAAATAAAGTCCACCTGTGTGCAATCTAACTAATTATGTGATTTCTGAAGCTAATTGTTTGCACCAGATCTTATTTAGAGGCTTCTTAGCAAAGGGGTGAATACATATGCATGCACCACTTTTCCGTTTTGAATTTCTTTTACTTTTTTGAAACAAGTAATTTTTTTCATTTCACTTCACCAATTTGGACTATTTTGTGTATGTCCATTACATGAAATCCAAATAAAAATACATTTAAATTACAGGTTTTAATGCAACAAAATAGAAAAACTGCCAAGGGGGATGAATAATTTTGCAAGGCACTGTATTTCATTTAGCTTTGTTCAATTGTATTCTTCATACTATTTAATAATATTTTTAAAATGTCACAGAATTCTAAGCAAATCTTGTCTGCTAAATTAACTAGCGTAGCTCACAGCCATTTGGCATAGCCAGATCAGAGGATCTTATTCTGTTCTTCTGAAATAGAATACATGTTCTTCAGATCATGCTTCTTCAGACCTGTCTAAAATAAATCATGGATTTATTGTGAAGGTGTAGGCTATATTACATGGATTTATTTGACATTTTAAAATGTAGATGTTCCAAAGGTCTGCATCAGTGTGTGTGGAAGCCAGGAGATATTAAATGTGTTTATGTTAAATAACGGTCAAATCAAATCAAATTGTATTTGTCACATGCACCGGTGTAGACCTTACAATGAAATCCTTACTTACAAGCCCTTAACCAACAATGCAGTTAAGAAAAAAATATAGAAATATAACAAATAACTAAGGAGCAACAATAAAATAACAGTAGAGAGGCTATATACAGGGGGTTCCGGTACAGAGGGTTCCGGTACAGAGTCAATGGGCAGGGGCACTGGTTAGGTGAGTTAATGGAGGTTATATGTACATGTAGGTAGAGGTAAAGTGACTATGCATAGATAACAAACAGAGAGTAGCAGCAGCGTAAAAATGGGAGGTAGGGTAGGGACAATGTAAATAGTCCGGGTTGACATTTGATTAACTGTTCAAGAGTCTTATGCCTTGGGGGTAGAAGCTGTGAAGCTGTGAAGAAGTCTTTTGACCTAGACTTGGCACTCTGGTACCACTTGCTGTGCGGTAGCAGAGAGAACAGTCTATGACTAGGGTGGCTGGAGTCCTTGGCAGTTTTTTGGGCCTTCCTCTGACACCGCCTGGTATATAGGTCCTGGATGGCTGGAAGCTTGGCCCCAGCGATGTACTGAGCCCTATGTACTGGGCCTTGCGGTCGTAGGCCGCTAGGCCCAGTACATAGGTGGCAGGTGCCATTCCACTTATTGATGAAACCAGTGACTGATGTGGTGTACTCCCCAATTCCATCGKAAGAATCACGGAACATATTAGAGTCTGTGCTAGTAAAACAGTCCTGTAGCTTAGAATCTGCGTCCTCTGACCAGTGCCATTCCAGGTGGTGATGCAACCAGTCAGGATGCTCTCAATGGTGCAGCTGTAGAACTTTTTGAGGATCTGAGGACCCATGTCAAAACGTTTCTGTCTCCTGAGGGGAAATTGGCATTGTTTTGCCCACTTCACAATTGTCCTGGTGTGTTTAAACCATGATAGTTTGTTGGTGATGTGGACTCCAAGGAACTTGAAGCTCTCAACCTGCCCCACTACAGCCCCACCGATGAGAATGGGGGCGTGCTGGGTTCTCCTTTTTCTGTAGTCCACAATCATCTCCTTTGTCTTGATCACRTTGAGGGAGAGGTTGTTATCCTGGCACCACACTGCCAGGTCTCTGACCTCCTAACTATAGGCTGTCTCATCGTTGTCAGTGATCAGGCCCACCACTGTGGTTTTGTCAGCAAACTTAATGATGGTGTTGGAGTCGTGCTTGACCATGCAGTCATGGTGAACAGGGAGTACAGGAAGGGACTGAGCACGCACCCCTGAGGGGCCCCTGTGTTAAGGATCAGCGTGGCAGATGTGCTGTTACCTACCCTTAGCCCCTGGGGGCGCCCATCAGGAAGACCAGGATCCAGTTTCAGAGGGAAGTGTTTAGTCCCAGGGTCCTTAGCTTAGTGATGAGCTTTGAGGGCACTATTGTGTTGAACGTTGAGCTGTAGTCAATGAATAGCATTCTCACATAGGTGTTCCTTTTGTCCAGATGGGAAAGGGCAGTGTGGAGTGCAATAGAGATTACATTATCTGTGGGGCGGTATGCAAATTGGAATGGTTCTAGGGTTTCTGGGATAATGGTGTTGAGCCATGACCAGCTTTTCAAAGCAGTTCATGGCTACAGACGTGAGTGCTACGGGTCGGTAGTCATTTAGGCAGGTTGCCTTTGTGTTCTTGGGCGCAGGGACTATGGTGGTCTGCTTGAAACATGTTTGTTTTACAGACTCGGTCAGGGACAGGTTGAAAATGTCAGTGAAGACACTTGGTCAGCGCATGCTCGGAGTACACGTCCTGGTAATCCGTCTGGCCCTGCGGCCTTGTGAATGTTGACCTGTTTAAAGGTCTTACTCACATCGGCTACGGAGAGCGTGATCACACAGTCGTCCAGAACAGCTGAAGCTCTCATGTATGCTTCAGTGTTACTTGCCTCGAAGCGAGCATAGAAGTTATTTTGCTCGTCTGGTAGTTCCGTGTCACTGGGCAGCTCACGGCTCTGCTTCCCTTTGTAGTCCGTAATAGTTCGCAAGCCCTGCCACATCCGTCGAGCGTCGGAGCCAGTGTAGATTGATTCAATCTTAGTCCTGTATTGACGCTTTGCCTGTTTGATGGTTCGTCGGAGGGCAAAGCAGGATTCCTTATAAGCGTCCGAGTTAGAGTCCCATCTTCTTGAAAGCGGCAGCTCTACCATTTAGCTCAGTGCGGATGTTGCCTGTAATCTATGGCTTCTGGTTGGGGTATGGACGTAAGGTCACTGTGGGGACAACGTCATCGATGCACTTATTGATGAAGCCAGTGACTGATGTGGTGTACTCCCCAATGCCATCGGAAGAATCCCGGAACATATTAGAGTCTGTGCTAGTAAAACAGTCCTGTAGCTTAGAATCTGCGTCCTCTGACCACTTCCTTATTGAGAGAGTCACTGGTACTTCCTTGACAGTACATACTGTCAGTTGAAAGCTAAGCTAGCTAGCTAGCTAAGGTGTCGGCAGTAGTGACAGATCTGATGTGCGAGAGAGAGACAGTGTAGCCTGAAGTACAATTTTTGTTTTCCCGCTGATGATATGTTACCATAGCTTTTGTGTGAAGGAAAATCATCCGATTGAATAGCCTACTGTAGCTTCATTCATAATATATATACTGTAGCTAGCTAGCTAGTTTGTAATTCGTTCATGATTTCAGAATAGGGGAGGGTTTTGATAGTGCTGATAAGATAGTGCCGCGAAAACCTGATGTGATGTGTTACAAGCTAGCATCCACCGAACCGATGTGAAAGTGCTCCGTTGCCGTTTCATCCTACGTTTAGATTAAAAACGATATTAATACTCTGAATTTTGCAATAATACTATACATACAGATTATGAAAGCAAAGACGTTGTGTTGTTAAAACCAGTTGAAAGCCCCAAACTATGCAACATTACCAGTTATTGTTTATGGCCATCTCTGACGTTGTCACCATAAAACCAAGAAGGTGAATGATTCTAATAAGTTTGCTTGTACTAAAATTAAATGAAAAACAAGCAATCCGGGAAAAAAAATACAAAAAAAACAACAACAAATCCATGTAAAATGTAATGATATCATAAAACTGCCAGAAAAAAAACAACACACATTGCTTTTTTTTTCTTGAACTAGGCAAGTCAGTTAAGAACAAATTCTTATTTATAATGACGGCCTAGGAACAGTGGGTTTACTGCCTTGTTCAGGGGAAGAACAACATATTTTTACCTTGTCAGCTCTGGGATTCAATCTAGCAACCTTTCAGTTACTGGCCAAACGCTCTAACCACTAGGCTACCTGCCTTCAATATAATAGGCCTAAGGGAGGGCTTGGGTTTTGAACAGATGAAACAGAAAATAAGCAATTTTTACAGGTTACATATAACTTCTAAATACAATCTTCACCGGTATTCACAAAGGTTCTCATCTCTCGTTTCATGATGGGCATGGACACGTAGCCTACATCATAGAGGGGGTTTCATGCATGTTCAAAACGAGACCTGCATAGAAAAAAGTATGTGTGCCTGCCCACAATACATAGATAAATGTGTGCCTGCCCACAATACATAGATAAATGTGTGCCTGCCCACAATACATAGATAAATGTGTGCCTGCCCACAATACATAGATAAATGTGTGCCTGCCCACAATACATAGATAAATGTGTGCCTGCCCACAATACATAGATAAAAAGGGGATGTCAGCTCACTGTTTTACTCCTCTCAAAACTTTATATTTTAAATCAACTTTGAGGATTAAGATTTATTTCCAAGGGTCTCAGGAGCGAAACCCATTATCGACAGTGTTGACTACTTTGCAATTGCATTGGGCAGACGAAAAAAGCCTTAATTGAGAGTAGGGGAGGCTATGCTTGGTTTTTAATCAAATAAAACTAAATGAGGAAAAACATTACATTTTTATGTTTCTAAATACAAAGTATTTAGGCACCAAAAGCACATTAGGCTACTCTTGTTCCATGCACATATGGGCACTGTGCATCATGGCTGAATAAGCTGAGTTTCCGCTGTCAAAATTCATATCATAACCATACCGCTAAAACCAGCTTTTGGTTGGTCTTAAGTTTCCCTATCAGAGCTGCCTGAAATTAGCACTTTGGATCATGTTTTTAAGAACTCACCTCAAACATTTCTACCCCGCCCATCTGAATGCAAGTGAGCTGATATAACCAGTAAATAGCTAAACCTGGTGTTGGGGTTGGAAAATGGCAGTGCGACAGTTTTTATATGACAAAATTGCAAACTAACATGCGTTTGACACCAGCACTATCTTAATGCCAGCAGGAAACAGAGCCCTAGGAATGATTTTAGAACGGCCGGGGATCCTTTATAGGACTAGAGGGGGGCAGGAATGAAGCCATCATGGGATAAATGATGATGCAATAATTATGACGGTTTGAATTTAGAAAACTCCTTTCTTCAGTGACATCAAAATAGCCTAGTTTTGGCAGGATTATGCAATACTAACCATGCCATTCCAAACACAAAAAACAGGAAAATAAACAAATATACAAAACAGCGGAATATAAAGTGGATAATACCATGTGGGAGGACAATGCGCTTCTTTTTGAGCCTAAAAATAAGAAAATCAGTCCAAGATTGTAGGAGATCCTCCTGCAATTTAGAATCCTTAGCCTATTTTTTATTGTATTTATTTAACCTTTATTTAACCCTAATATCATATATATTTGGCGTTGTTCATGATGTGTCTTTGATAGCTCTCTCTATGCAGCTATACCACACCACTGATTAGGCCTTCAGTGTACTTAGTGTACCCCTAAATTTTACCACTGATCATCATGCCTGTCTCAATATAACTGCTAAAGTTCCTCAACCCTGCTTTCATAGTGATTTTAGAGAATTTGAATATATACAGCCCTTGTTGATCACTGTGAACTTACTGTAGCAGTAGAGGACCCATGTCACTTTATATCATACTGCATATAACTTTGGCGTGGGTGTCTTCTCTCTGTATTTCTTGGTATGTAGAGGAGGATGAGGAGGCTGAGGAGGGATGAGTGGATTGGAGAAGGAAGGGGAAGAGAGTGGTAATCAATGAGAAGTCTTGGATTTGGGAAACCCTTTTCATGTTTGGTAATCAGCTGATAGCAGGGAAGTCACTGGAGGAGAAAGGGGAGGAAAGGAGGATTTTTTTTTGAGAAAGACTGGTTTGGGAAGAGAGTTGCCTGAAAGAGTGCAAGAGTGGAGTGAAGGAATTATGGGCAAGGGGCTGAGTGGAAAGAAAAAGTAGAGAACAGTAAAACAGATCAACTTGATGCAATAGCTGTACAATGTAAAATAAAGTGTTAAGGATCTGAACATACATAAACACTTTTCTGTAACACATTTTTAACGTGTCAATGCATTTAGAATTTCAATGAAAATGTGTCCGTGTTTAGATTGTAAACACCAGAACATGTTTATTCGCGGTAATACTTTTTAAATACATAAACACATTTATTCAGCACAAGGCATTTAGGTTTAAAACACTACTGTAGGGTGAAAAACCATAGTTGCATATTTCCCAGCATGCCTTTCTAGTGAATGTTTGTTAGTGACAGAGATACGGTAGTTGCATTAAAAAACTCTTACATCAGAAGCCTTCACCAAGTGACTGTCTAAGTCAGTGGTCACCAACCCTTTCTGAGTCAAGATCACTTTCGCAGTCAAAAAGCAAGCTGAAATCTACTGCTCAGAGWTTTTTTTTACATTAACCTCACACAAACAGTTTTGTAGGAACAAGGTTTGGGAAGTAGGCCTAATACATTAACACAGCATACTGGCTATAGGATTGGCCTGCCAATATTGTTAATCAAACCATATCATATTTCAAAACTCGATCTTTGATAACAAACTAGACATTTCTTTTGCACTTGTGAGGCACTGAGCATGAATTGAAATAATAATCTTTTTTATTTTACTGACTGATGGTACCTGCGTCTGATGGTCAACGAGGTCAAACCACGACGTTATTGATCTTCAGGTCGAAAAGTCGGAGATTTCGAAAGATGCCCGAGTTTCCGACTTGGAATTCCGAGTTGGATGACCGTTCAAAACTATTTTTCCCAACCACCTCTCACGGTCCCTGCTCTCTCTTTCCTTTCCTCCAGAGAAAGGGGACACAGTCTTCCACCTGATGGCGAAACTCGAGTCGCACCACATCTGCCTCATGCACAAATCCATGTTGTTCCTATGACCAGAGAAAGTTAAATATTCCTTACTATTAAAATCGACACAACAAGCTGCTAATAATAATTAAACACAGAGCTATCGATAATTGGCTACTCATTCATTGCAGCTGCAGCCCAAGCGGAAGTACGGGGAATGAATAAAAACAGTGACAGTGCTGAATTTAAACATGAACTCATTCATAAAAACAGCAGCTCTTTGCTGTATTCGTCCTCTGTGGTCATGGTTTTAAAAGTTATTAAATCTTACGTAGGCTAGTAGCCTATTAAACTTGGCTGTGGCCAGGGTCATGGAAGCTCTGTAGCCACGGTGATTTGAGCTATCCGATTGGGCAGCGCAGTAGGTGCACTCGATTAGTCACAGATTTTCCGGTCAGCTGGGTAGGCAGAGTTTTCTCATGGGAACACTTTGCTTAACTGGTGCGGAGGACTTTTGAATCAAGTGCACCTACCGGCAACAGCTCAACAAGATTTTTAAAAAGAAGCGCAAGCCTTTATCGTTCGTTGGCTTTTCTACAGAAATATTTGGTGATCGACTAGGAATGCCTTGAAGATCGACCAGTCGATCGCGATCAATCGGTTGGCGGTTGGCGACCACTGGTCTAAGTGAATGTGTATCAATTAAAAGTAAAGCTTTTATGACCATATATTATTCACTTCATAAGGCCTTTAGTTATGCCCTAGTTGTCATTGACATTGTGGTCTGAAAAATCCTGGCTGATGAGCCACATCAGACCTGCAATTCACAACACGATGGTTTGTCAATTGATTAGTAATTCCTGTAGGAATCCAGCCAGAGGGAAAATATCCAACAATTGGACTAGTTTATCACCCACATCCTGCACTCAGAACGACTGCTACAGTGGATTAGTTCAGTAAAATGTAAGTTATTTGTCTTTGTTTAGTATAAGATCAATGAATAAGTCAACGTGCATGAGAAAACATAGATTTTAAAACAAACTTTTAACAAAGCATGCTGGGAAATATGATAATGAGGCCCCTCCCAAGTCTTTTTCACTCTGAGCGATAATGGGAACCTAAACATTAGTGTTTAAAATCTGAACACATAGGATAAATAGGTGTTCTCCTGGTTGGAAAAAGCTGACTATCATGTTTAATCTTGCATTCTAAATGCCTGTGTTTAAGATGAGAACACTTAATGGCAAATCGAAATGCCTAATCTTTAATAATATGTTCTTAAGGATCAGACACTTTAAAAAAGAATTCTTCCCTAAAATGACATACACAAATCTAACTGCCTGTAGCTCAGGATGTGAAGCAAGGATATGCATATTCTTGATACCATTTGAAAGGAAAAACTTTGACGTTTGTGGAAATGTGAAATTAATGTAGGAGAATATAACACAATAGATCTGGTAAAAGATAATACAAACAAAAAAACATGCGTTTTCAAATACTTTTTTATATCATCTTTGAAATGCAAGCAAAAAGCCATGAAATCACATGGAGGAGTTTAATGCAATTTAGATTTTGGCCACCAGATGACAGCAGTGTGTGTGTACAAAGTTTCAGACTTATCCAGTGAAGCGTTACATTACTGCACAACATTTTTAATCAAGTCTGCCCAAATGTGCCGAATTAGTCAATTGATACATTTTCAAGTACATAATTATAGAGGACATACAAAAATGATATGGTAATAAAAATGTAAGTTTACACACTCCCAGGAAAGTCATACATGATGGATAATTAGCTTCCCTACAGGAAAGACACTAACCTTCACACGTCTAGATGGCCGGGCGGGGTGGGGCCAGGAACAGTGTGGGGCCAGAAACAGCAGGGGTTCAAACTGTAGAACCCAGTTCCTACATTTGAATATAAAAATAGATTTTATTTAACAAAACTATGCTACATTTTATCTCTGGGACTCTCAGGATGACAAATCAGAGCAAAATTACTGACTTGAAGTACATTATTTACCTTCCGAGGTGAATGTATCAAACCAGTTGCCGTGGTAAAAGTTTTTTGTTGTTGTGCACTCTCCTTAAACAATAACATGTTTTTTTCCACTGTAATAGCTATTGTAAATTGGATAGTGCAGTTAGATTAACAAGAATTTATGTTTTCTTCACATATAAGACATGTCTATGTCCTGGAAAGTTGGTTGTTGCTTATAATGTCATTCTAGTCACATTAGCGCACGTTAGCAACAACCGTCCCGGAATAGGGACACCGATCCCGTAGAGGTTTTTAAACACTGACTTTGAGGTTATAAACGTGTCACATATTTAATTGTTTTAGAGTGTAGTTATCCTGTGAGAGGAATGCAGCTTTAAATCCGTTTCTTTCCTCTGTCTCCTTTCATCTCTCTTTCTACATTTTTCTTTCATCTTCTTCTTTCGTTCTCTCTTTCATTCAGTTTCTTCCCTCTCCAGGAATCAATGTCCTGATGGATCACATGCTTGGCACATTTCTTCCTACATCTCAGGAGTGGGGACGGGAGGACACAATCACTCCCTCTGCTGTCATTACCATCTACTGCCCCTGTCACACACACACACGCACACACACACACACACATGGCTGCGGTGTGGTCAGGGTATACAGACGCTGTGGCTGTGATCCACAAGTGCCCTGAGTAGCAAGCGACCTTGAGACATTCAAGTCCCTTTGGCCTTGCCTATACCAGCCTTGCTATGTGCATATGTACAGTTGTAGGATCTTAATTTGACCAGTTTCAGAAAATAAACCTGCAGCAACAGGAAATGTGAATTATTATGTGGATTATAGGTAATGGACAATTTTGTAGGGGTAAATACATTTTTTTTAGGGCAAATCAAGTCAGATTTTCTCAAATGGAAATTACAAGCGTTTCATGCTGTGCAGGGTGATCAAAACTAAGCTCCTACACCTGTATGTGTGTATGAGTTCATTGCAACTCCAAGGACCACATTGTGAATAACTTATTTTTGGTTTCAACAGTCATCTCATATGAGAATCCTTTACTTTAATGTTACATTTTATTTATATGATCTGAAGGATCATTCCCTTCATGTGTCACCGTACAATGGAACATAAATTAGGTCCCCCAGCCCAACTCTTTCTCCCTTCTCTCCCCCCTCTCTCCCATGCTCGGCGAACATTAGCATTATCGATGGGCTCACCCCTTCACCCCAGACAGTGGCTCTTAAAAGAGAATAATTTTATGCAAATTAGATATTGATGAGCTAATGATTAATTGGCTGGTGGACGGCGTTAATATGCAGTAGCTGTCGTGTAATATACATTTCTAATGACTCTGTCTGAGTCTGTTCAAACAAATGGGCCACTTTGATCATTGGGCTAGTGTGAAGCCTTTCAACATGTTAGCTGGGGGGTAAACCACAGCCCAGGGACTTAAACTGGCTGCCATGGGAATGGAGATAGGGGGGAGAGGGAGAGAGCTAGAGAGGGAGAAAGAAAGTTAAACTGTGGAGAGAAGTCATTACTTCTTTGAGAGGGAAAACAGTTAAAGGATGTTTATAGACACTGCATGCTGCATACTGAATAACGTTGCTTTAATCTAAATCAGGACCCCCAGTCCCACAGATATAACTACTGCTTTCTGTAATGCTACTGTTTCATTGATAGATTGCAATTGTTTTCCTCTGATTGGTTTCATTGATAGATTATGGTAGATGATCATTTATGAATGAAGAAGAATCTCCCAGCCATTGTCACATCAAACAGCCTCACGCCTTGGAACACTATTACACATATAGAACCTGTCTTGACCAATCGGAGCAGCCCTGGGAACAGGAAGTGATATTAAGGTGAACTTAACTGTTATTCAATAAGCGCTCAGTGTCTCCCCTCAGACCCATCACCAGGCATAACAGTCAGGAGCACTCATAACCTCTGGTCAGATATCAACTGGAGAGTGGAACAGCCAGTTTCTACAAATGGTTCTCAATTCTATGTGTCCTTTTGGAGCAGGTGTGTTTCTTGGAGCATTGTTATGTCAATATGGTTTCTTGATAGAATTTTCAAGACAGCTGGAATGCTTGAGAGCAACATTAAGGCCTTTCAAATTCCATGAGAGAATAGCTAGTGTTGCCATTGTTTTTCTAAATTGGCAAATAAAATAAAAGCAGGACCCACCGGGAAAATCTCCCATTAGTCGCTCCCCACACAGAAGACCCTCCCTCGTCTTGTCCCCTTGTGTGTTGGGTTTGAAGTGCTTCTCAAAAAAGTATTGAGCCTCCTTGGCAGTGGGAAATGTGTGTGTTGTGTTCTAGAAGGTCAAGATTAGTTTTACTGGGTGGATGAAGCCACATCTCAGGTTTAGCATGCGTAGCTGGGATCTTACCTCACTGTAGGTCTCCCTCTGTTTTCGCAGTTCAGCACTCAGGTCTGGGACGATGCTAAGCCTCTTCCCTGCATAGATCAGACCCCAGGATTCTGCTGCAAGACGAACAATTCGCCACTTGACTTCAAAGCTGTGGATTCATACAATCATACACCGAGATCTGTTCCGACGAGTACCCGTGCGATGCGCAATCAGCGGCAAGCTTCTCCTGCCCGAACAGTTCATAGAAAAGATTGCTCATGAAGGAAGTTGGTTTGCCCACTTCCACACCAGTTTCAAGTCCTGTGACCCGTACAGTGATTTTAAGGGAATGATTTTCGAGTGATTCTATCTACTGTTATAGGAGTTTGGTTATCCCTTCCAACCTAGACTACAAGACCAAAAGTATGTGGACACCTGCTCGTCGAACATCTCATTCCAAAATCATGAGCATTAATATGGAGTTGGTCCCCCCTTTTGCCGCTATAACAACCTCAACTCTTCTGGGAAGGCTTTCCACTAGATGTTGGAACATTGCTGCAGGGACTTGCTTCTATTCAGCCACAAGAGAATTAGTGAGGTCGGGCACTGACGGGCGATTAAGCCTTGCTCACATTCGGCATTCCGGTTAAACAGGAAAGGGCCTTCCCCAAACTGTTGCCACAAAGTTGGAAGCACAGAAGCGTATAGAATGTCATTGTACGCTGTAGCATTAAGATTTTCCTTCACTGGAACTAAGGGGCCCGGAGCATGAAAAACAGCCCCACACCATTATTCTTCCTCCACCAAACTGTACAGTTGGCACTATACATTGGGGAAGGTAGCGTTCTCGTGGCATCCGCCAAACCCAGATCTGTCCGAAGGTGAAGCGTGATTCATCACTCCAGAGAACACGTTTCCACTGCTCCGGAGTCCAATGCTTTACACCACTCCAGCCGACGCTTGGCATTACACATGGTGATCTTAGGCTGGTGTGTGGCTGCTCGGCCATGGAAACCCATTTCATGAAGCTCCCGACAAACAGTTATTGTGCTGACGTTGCTTCCAGAGGCAGCCTGGAACTCGGTAGTGAGAGTTGAAACCGCGTCAGCACTCTGCGGTCTCATTCTGTGAGCATGTGTGGCTTACCACTTTGCGGCTGAGCTGTTCTTGCTCCTAGACGTTTCCACTTCACAATAACAGCACTTACAGTTGACCGGGGTAGCTCTAGCAGGGCAGAAAGTTGACGAACTGACTTGTTGGAAAGGTGGCATCCTATGACGGTGCCAAATTGAAAGTGAATGAGCTCTTTTTTTCTACTGCCAATGTTTGTTTATGGAGATTACATGACAGGTGTATAAAATCGAACACACAGCCAACAATGAGTGAGGCTGACATAGCCGAATCCACTAATTTGAAGGGGTGTCCATATTTTGTTACGTTACAGCCTTATTCCAAAATGGGATAAATAGTTTTTTTCCACATCAATCTACACACAATACCCCATAATGACAAAGCAAAAACAGATTTTATACATTTTCGCAAATGTATAAAAATAAAAAACTGAATATAACATTTACATAAGTATTCAGACCCTTTACTCAGTACTTGGTTGAAGCACCTTTGGCAGCGATTACAGCCTCGAGTCTTCTTGGGTGTGACGCTACAAGCTTGGCACACCTGTATTTGGATAGTTTCTCCCATTCTTCTCTACAGATCCTCTCAAGCTCAGTCAGGTTGGATGGGAAGCGTCGCTGCACAGCTATTTTCAGGTCTCTCCAGAGATGTTCGATCGGGTTCAAATTTGGGATCTGGCTGGTCCGCTCAAGGACATTCAGAGACTTGTCCCAAATCCACTCCTGGTCTGTGTCCTTTAGGTCTGTGTCCTTTAGGTACCTTTTGGCAAACTCTAAGCGGGCTGTCATGTGCCTTTTACTGAGGAGTGGCTTACGTCTGACCACTCTACCATCAAGGTCTGATTGGTGGAGTGCTGCAGAGACAATTGTTCTTCTGGAAGTTTCTCCCATTTCCACAGAGGAACTCTGGAGCTCTGTCAGAGTGACCATCGGGTTCTTGGTCACCTCCCTGACAAAGGCCCTTCTCCCCCGATTGTTCAGTTTGGTCGGGTGGCCAGCTCTAGGAAGAGTCTTGGTGGTTCCAAACTTCTTCCATTTAAGAATGATGGAGGCCACTGTGTTGTTGGGGACCTTCAATGCTGCAGAAATGTTTTGGTACCCTTCCCCAGATCTGTTCCTCGACACAATCCTGTCTCTACAGACAATTCCTTTGACTTCATTGGTTGGTTTTTGCTCTGACATGCACTGTCAACTGTGGGACCTTATATAGACAGGTGTGTGCCTTTCCAAATCATGTCCAATCAAATGAATTTACCACAGGTGGACTCCAATAAAGTTGTAAAAACATCTCAAGGGTGATCAATGGAAAAATAATGCACCTGAGCTTAATTTCGAGTCTCATAGCAAAGGGTCTGAATACTTATGTAAATAAGGTATTTCGGTTTTGTTTTTATTCATACATTTCATACAAAAATGTCTAAAAACCTGTTTTTGCTTTGTCATTATGGGATATTGTATGTAGATTGATTAGGGGGAAAAAACAATTTAATCCATTTTAGTAGAAGGCTATAATGTTTTGTTTTTTTTATGAAAAGGGGAAGGGGTCTGAATACTTTCCGAATGCACTTTATAGTGTAGCTCACACTGTTTCCAGGTCACACCTCTGTCGCATTGGCTGTCCTCTCCAGACGTTCTACTTTGGTTGAATAGGTATCCACTTTAGCAGTGAGCACTGCTAATGATTCATTTACTGGTTTTAATTGTAATTGTAAGTCGAGGGCAGAGGTAATCTCCTCACCAGTGGAGGCTGCTGAGGGGAGGACGGCTCATAATAATGGCTGGAACGGAGTAAATGTAATGGTATCAAACGTGGTTTCCATGTGGTTTATACCATTCCATTGACTCGATTCCAGCCATTACTATGAGCCGTCCTCCCCTCACCAGCCTCCACTGGTCCTCATGTATAGTAGCGGCCAGTCAAACAATATGATGTTTAGCATTGACAAGTTTTAGGAAACAAGTCTGTTGATTCATTATAATTTGCAAAAAAAAGCCAGGAAAAGCCCACGTTTCAATGCATGCCACYRGAACCGGAACTCCACTAACCATTTATGAAGAGAAATTAGATTAGAACTCTGTGTGATCCGCACTGTAGAAGATTACACACGTGTGCTGGAAACTGTTACCACCTTGGTTTGAAAAGGCCAGTTGATTATTAAACTGAAACAACCTGAAATGACATGTATCGTTTTATCCCCGTAGCCTAATGTTAAATAACTATGTTGAGATAATGAATTAGCAATATGTACACAAAGAAAGTTCACTGTATTTGTCTTTTTGGGGGAGATATAAATGTCTGAGGTGGCAGAAAATAAGCACAGTATTAGTGGTTTTCCAGGATGTGTCTAGGAACATCTCCACCAGGGATCCTTTGATCTTAGTTGTAATTAGTCCCCTCTAGTATTCCCCTGTTCTTTACTGCCAAGACAATACTCACAACCAACCAACACCACTTCACTTCTGCATACTGCAGCGTTTTCTAAGTTTGCCTTTTTCTCCTAAAGGGTCTTAAACTCCCTTTTCTCTCTAAGAGTATCATGAATACATGCAGGTCATATTGGGTTGATCTATGGTGCTTCTTTCATGTCATTTTTTGTCTTTGTTCCCAGATCTTTGCCTTAAAAATGTAATTTTATCCACAATAAATTCATAATGTAAACACATTTGAATCAATATTAATTTCAAGCCTCTGTTGATGGAAAATCAATTGCATTTATATTAGTCAGTTGCATCTAAATCTTACCGACCCCCTTCCACCACAGAAAATAAAAGATGAGAGTTGAAAGAGGGAGGCCCAAACACACTTACTAACTCTCCATTAGACTCTCTCTATTTGGTCCTTTCAAAAGTGTGTATGTGAAAGGCAGTGCTGTCACCCTGTGGAGGACATCATGTGTGAAACGGAGGAGCAGTAGCTACAGATCCTCTCTCCCACTGATCACCATTACACATAATTGGACAGGCCTGTCTGACTCTCTCTCTCTCTCTCTCTCTCTCTCTCTCTCTCTCTCTCTCTCCTCTCTCTCTCTCTCTCTCTCTTCTCTCTCCTCTCTCTCTCTCCTCTCTCTCTCTCTCTCTCTTCTCTCTCTCTCTCTCTCTCTCTCTCTCTCTCTTCTCTCTCTCTCTCTCTCTCCTCTCTCTTCTCTCTTCTCTTCTTCTTTACTTAGGGATATGAGGAGAGGAGAATAAGAATGTTGGACAATGGATAGTGTAAGTAGGCCCTCTGGAGGGGTGTATGTATCTGTATATAGTCAGGGCACACATGGCTGTTGTGACTGTGGGTGTATGGGTGTATGTGAGAGAGAGAGATATGGAGAGGGAGAGGGCAAGGGTGGGAGAGAGGGGTGCTAAAGAAGAAGGAGAAGAGAGAGGAGGAGAGAGAGAGAGAGAGAGAGAGAGGAGAGAGAGAGAGAGAGAGAGAGAGAGAGAGAGAGAGAGAGAGAGGAGGAATGGAGTATCTCTGTGTGTATATAAAGTAAAAAGCAAAGGTAAAGTTTAGTCTCCTTGGCAGTAGTAGTCCCTGGGTGAATCTCTCTTATCCCTGAGCTGCTGTTATTTGGGAATGGAGATCCTTGATGAAGCTCTCCCTGTCAACAACCTAAGAGCTGCCACGGTTGCTGCGAAAACAAGGCTTCTCTGGTCGCTGTTGGGAGCGCCATGGAGACCAGTGCCAACCTTCCAACATTCTAACTGCTAATCAGCCCCAGCTGTCAGATGGCACCTGGCCTGACACCTCTGGTTAAAACCTGTCTCCAGGCATCCGCTTATTAAAGCTGCAAGCAGAGAGAAAGCGGGGTGGAAGGAGAGAGGGGGGGGGGGGAAGGAGACAGAGAGAGATAGAGGGGGGAGAGAGTGCACTCCTAGTATAAGTGAGTGTGTCAAGCATGAAGTGGATGCGTATTATTAGATAAGTAGCAGTTTGGATGGAGTGTGAACAAAGGCAGAGGTACAGTAGTGTGTGTGTAAGAGGGATGTCTGCGGGTGTTCCCCTCACCCATGTAGAGAATGACGAGGTCCCAGGATAGCGCTGGGGGGGACAGGTGAGGGACGGGGCTGTCACTGGACCTGACATTTGGGGCTGTATTCTACTCTAATCTCACACACACACCATCTCACTGACACACACACTCAACTCTGAACAGTGAGACTATTGGGCTGTACCACTAAAGGTACTTTGTGGATTGCACCACATTCTGGGGTAATTGGCAAAAGTTTTGGGCATCTGTAAAATCATGATTTGATAGGTAGTTGCAAACAGACCAACAAACAGCATGTGCACACGTGCACACACACACACACAGCCTCTCATTTCTCTAGCAGCGGGGCCTCTTCTCTCAGAATAACAGTCCTGTCAAACAGCCGGGGGGGGGGGGGGGGGGGGAATTATACTAATACTCTAAATCCCCCCCTTCCCCTCCTTCTGCCCTCCTTCCATCCTTTCTCTCTCTCCAACACTCTGCCACTCAAAATTTGTATTTTCATTGTTGCCAATTTACAGGCAATCCTTCCCATTAATGAAGCCAACTGTTCTAAATGGTGTCAGAGCAGAGCGGAGAAAAGGGAGGGAGAAACAGAGGGAAGGAAAAGAGAGGGGTAATGATGTCAGCACAGTGGAGAGAGGGCGTGGGCAGTAGACATCTTTCTGTGTAATACATGCATCTGTTTCAGCGTTATACAATTTGTCTCAAAACATTGAACACACTGGCCTGTGACTGGGTATCAAATAAATAATACAAAATTATTGCTTTGCTTTTATATTGCCATGTGCAAAGGTTATCTGGAAACTGCTGTGTTTTCTGGTATTGATAGTGCAACTCACAATGCCTTGGATGATGTTATATGTTCACATCCTGTAACAAGTGTATACACTGTATTGTAATGGCTGTATACAGTATTTTATTGCATGAAAATGACAAATAAAGTATAGAATCGTATATTTTGGAATATGGTATAAGAATTTTATCAACACAGCTGGGTTGGTGAGCGCAAAGTAATATTTATCTAAATATGTTGATTTGCTCCAGCACTTTCCTTTTATGTTTCCTAACAGTAGATAACATAATGGGTCCATACTTGCGAACATAGGCAACCATTTCAATTGAAACAAGTTCTCTGTATCCTTAACATACCTCAGTCCAACAGCACATTCTCATCATCAAAGCAACTTTCACGTGTATTATCGCAGATTGTGGCAAGGGTTCGAATCTCACATGAGTTTTTCCCCCCGTTTGAAATGTAAATTTACATGTATTGTGTTAGTGGGTTGAAAAGGGACGCCTACAGCCAACAACTTGAAAATGAAGATTATGAATTAATTGAATAAGGAGCAACCACTTTCTTCAGTCTTGCAAACAACATACTACTATTGCCTAATAATCATATTGCATCTAGGCTATATTACATGGACGTGTACACCTAAATGTAAGCCTACAACTTTTTGTATGCATTTTTATAATCATCTGCTTTGTCACATGCATTTTTTAACTCGAGGAGGATGAGCGATACAAAGTGTACAGTAGGAATGTAGTTTGCACTTTCGTTATCATCTTACATATGGCAGTATTGCAGTTCTTTTTTTTTAAGTCTTAATGTAGGAAGACATTTGGCTATCATTAGTCAATTCTTATGTAGGCTACACTGACATGCAGGCCTACAACGTTTTATAGGCTATGCATTATTATAATCCTCCACTTCGTCACATGCGTTTTGAATCGAGCGTCAAGGATTGGCAGAGAACAGTTTTTTCCTGAACAAAAAAGCTTGATGCGAGGGTGGCTCAAAGCACCGATTAAAGTGCACTATCAATTCTGAGTTAACCGCTTTAGGAGTGTGTGATACCTAGAAGTGTTGATGATAATGATAGCCTACGTGACTCCTATTTGACAAATCCATAAGTCTCTTCAGGGGTTTTCTTACGATAAGGAATGTACGATAAACTTACATTTTGTAAGGACTTCATTTATATTTTCTCCATAAAAGCACATGGATGTGTTTGAAACAGATAAATAAAAACATGGGATTTTGTCATATATTCGAAAACGTAGGAGCTAGTAACTTAGTCATGGATGCATCAATGCGATATTGGAACAGATTTCTTTCTTTGTTACAGACGAATGGAACAAAAGTAAACTTTGAATAGGTTTAAAATATCCTTCTAGTGGCCAGGGTTCACCTTTTTTAAGAAATGCAATTGGTTAGTGGACATAAAGTCTAAGATCTTTGATAGGCTGATGGAGAATTTGTGCCAGGATATATTCAGTGCCACCTGTTGAGGTTAGCATAGGGCTAACGTGTGCCATGTTATCTGATGGGACCAGCTACAATTTAGCATTTTGTGCCGGATAACCTGTTTAAATGGAAATGGTTTCTTGTGTTCGAAAGTATGGATGGACCCATAGTATATAGAAGCCTATATTCCAAACTGTTTCAGGTAAAAGAGTACAGTGTTCAAAAGTCAATAAGGACACTGATAATATTCACTTTTCACAGGGACATAGCCATTACAGTGATAACACTCAAAAGGGTAATGGTGATGTCATGGTTTAATTTTGTCCAATCATCAACAAGAACTGTCAGATGACAGTGTTCCATAGGGTGAAGTGTTTTCCTGTGCAAGTCTACTATGGAAAGGTCACAGGTGTGACCATAAAAAAGATACAACCCTCCATTCCGCTTTCATCATTGTTTACAGTACAGGCTACAGTACATCATTGTTTGTGCTTGGCCAAAGGGCTCTATGTTCATGTCATCTGGCCATAGCACCAGTTCCAATCCAAGTGGCCATACCGTTTAGAAAACTCTAGGCATTTCCATTTGTTGGATGACATGAAAATAGAGCTCTTTGGCCACGCACACCAGTGGGGGGTTTGGTGTCTAAGGATGCATAAGCAGAAAATAACCCAATACCTACTGTAAAATAGGGTGGTGGATCTTTGATGTTATGGGGTTATTTTGCTTCCACTGGTCCTGGGGCCCTTGTTAAGGTCAACGGCATCATGAGCTTTACCAAGTACCAGGACATTTTAGCCATCAACCTGTATACCTCTGGCAGGAGGCTGAAACTTGGACGCACATGGATTTTCCAGCAAGACAATAACCTCAAGCACACGTGAAAATCCACGAAGATTATTAATTGACCACAAAATTAACATTTTACAATATCATAAAACATTTTAGAAAAAGTGCAGTTATCCAAGCAAGGTGAGGTATTGAAAACAGGGGTGGCGATCATTTTGACCCCTATCTTTTGGAAAAAAATTAAATATTACTTGTTAAACAAAATCTCTTCCTCTGAGCAATTGTATTAGTATAAAGTAATGCACATTTCCCATAATTTGAGCATACAGTATTTGGATTATGTATTTTATACATTCTTCTTGCTCATCTTTATCAAGGGTGTCAATAATTTGGGACCTGCCTGTATAGTTGCCTGTATTTCACACTTCATAAATATTTGAAATTAGAAAATAATTTAGTCCCATGGGATCATGTTATGCCTTCATCTGTATAATAAATGGAAGAAAAAATCAATATGGGGTTGAACAACAATATCTATAGCATGGTACGTTTACATTTTCTAAACTGAATTAAAACCTGTAAACTACAGAGAGAGAGACGGAGAGAAAAATGAGAAAGAGGGTACAGCATGTGCAAAAGAAAGTCAAAGACAGAACGAGACAGCCTGAATAAGAAACAGTACTCTCTCTGCCCTCTAAGTAATCCTCATTATGTCAATAAATGAAAACAACATGTAAATAAATAACGCTTTAGATTAATTTTATTGGTATGCYCATTAGCCGAAGCCAATGGCAACAGCTAGTCTTCCTGGGATCCGACACATAACGGAAAAGACATTACAGACAAAAATACTTTACAAATTACATAATGTTTTTAAATATATCATAGACATTCAAACAAGTCAGATTGCAGAGAGGCATTGTTTTGTGAGGTGTTGTTTTATTAGTTTTTTTGCTGTTTGCTTGAGTAATTTGAGATGGAAGGGGGTTCCATGTAATCTTAGCTTTATATAATACTATGAGTTGCCTTGAATTCGTTCTGGATTTGCGGACTGTGAAGACACCCCTAGTGGCATGTCTGGTGGGGTAAGTATGTCTGTCAGAGCTATATGTAAGTTGATCATACAGACAATTTGGACATTTCAACACACTAATATTTCTCACAAAAACAAGATTTGAAACAGTTAATCTCTCATCAACCCTCAACCAGGAAAGACTGGCATGCATGTTGTTGATGTTAATTCTGTATGTGCAGTTAAGGGCAAAGTGCTGCCTTGTTTAGGCCAAAGGATGTCAAATCAATAGAAACCCCCACTAATAATATTTGACCAAATAGTTGAACCAGCAGGGCGAACTGGACTAGTCAAAGAGGAACATTGTGCTGGGTTAGTACGATATTGACTGGGGTCACAATTTAGTCACCATTTCAACATGTTAGTCAATGGTTTGTGTTCTCTACTTGTTCATGTAATATTAATTGTGCATTATACTGTTTCACCACTCCGCTTGCTTAATGCTTTTTGTTTTAAATTGAAAAAGACAAAATCATTTACATTAATTTTTTTACTGAGAAGTATGAAAAACATGATTCCATAATGTCACAACCTGGCTCTAAGATGGTGACAAGCAAGGGAGTCCACACGTTGGCAGTTAAGGTGTAACAAAAATATTTAAATAACTAACAAAGTATAAAACTACAAAGGAAAATGAACCTGTGAAGTGTGAAAGTAGGCATGTGAGGGGTGTAATGGAGATGCATGGATGAAGGTAAAATGTGTGTAAGTGTTGAAGGGTGCACCTAATCAAAAAACATAATCAACCAGGTCACAAAACACAATGGTGCTCGTGGAGAGAGAGAGGCTGGACTGGGCACCAGGAATTTTTATCTCCTAGTTGATCCCAAACCCAGGTGCAACTTGACACCTTAACGACCCAATCAGCTCCACCTGTCCCCAATCTGCAAATAAAAGCACAAACACAGAGGCGGCAGGGAGAGTGTAACAATAAACCATATCATAATCCAGTAATGTATGTTTTTATAAATATATATATAATATACCAACAGCACGTCACTGCTTGAATAGGCCTTGGTAACATACCAGATGTTATTTGTTAATTATTTATTTATGGGGGATCATTAGCTATAACCCTATCAATAGAGAAACAGTGAGACAGAGTTTGACAGAGACAGAACCATGTTGAAGCTATGGGGAGGAGAGAGACACACAGAAACAGAGAAGGGGATGG
Source organism: Salvelinus sp. IW2-2015 (assembly GCF_002910315.2). Classification (NCBI taxonomy): domain Eukaryota; kingdom Metazoa; phylum Chordata; class Actinopteri; order Salmoniformes; family Salmonidae; genus Salvelinus; species Salvelinus sp. IW2-2015. Next base: position 29,524,812 of record NC_036866.1, read on the forward strand.
ATGGAGTAAAGGAGGGAAGCTGAGGAAAGGAGGATAGTCTGGTTAAGCTGTGGAGTCGGTAGTGGTGCTATCTTAAATGAGGAGTCCCATATGAAGTTCTGGATTAACAGAACTTAATCCCTCATCAAACAGACAATAACACTATGGCCTAATCCCCCCCAAGTCTCAGATTAGCCAAACTGCTCCCCTCCTCTCCTCTCTGCTGCACAGTAGGAGCTGGGACTAGCCACTACACTATCCTCCACCATGACCTCTGTATGGGAACACGCTAACCAAAAATTGTGTCATTACCACTGCTACTGCTAGTCAACAAAGTCCCATGTACTGTGGTTCACCCAAAGATTCATTTGAAGTTCTGGAAGTTTCTGACACAGGGATAGGTTGAGAGTTGGAGATTGGACATTTATTTTGCAGCGATAGGTTACTGTTGGAGTTGAAGCTGCAAGTTGATTTGTAGTTGGATGTTTTTGTCACTTTTAATGTTAGTGTACAATCATTTTCTGTGATTGCTACTGAAAACAATTACTGAGAGGGGTAGATACAGCTTCCCATAATATCAACATTTAACCTCAAATAATTGAACCAGTGTTAAGTAAATAATGCCTACATTTCTCACATCGGTGTACCTGTTTCAAAATACAACCTCATTTATTAAATAGAATAAAAAAATAACAAAACAAGATCCCTGTGAAGTATTTGACTGTGAAGACCTTGATGACTGTATTAAACCTGTAATTAGTAGGAGAGATACAAGTGTATAATTACCTCTAAGTACCCCAGAGTGAACAAATATGTTCATCCAGCAAATAAAGGATTACTCTATCTGTGTACTTCACTCATTAACTCATCTAATTCACCCGGGAGAGACAGAATACAACAGATAGAGAGGAAGAGAAGAGAGAAAAATCTGCTGACAACCACTCCTCTGTAATAGCAGGGGGTCTCCTTTATCCTTAAATACATTAAAAATGCCAAATGCTCTTTGGGATTTTAAAGTGTGTTTGAGTGTGTATACCTAGTTGTGTTTCTTTTTGACAGTTTTTTTCCTTCTTTTAAATATATTTGATGAAAGTGGGGGGTGGTGTAACGGCTTTCTTCTGTGGACGAAGGAKMGGACCAAAGCGCAGCGTGGTTAGTGTTCATCATGTTTAATTAAAGACAATAAACGTGAACACTACAAAATACAAAACAACAAATGTGAAAAACCGAAACAGTTCTGTCTGGTGCAGACACACGAAGACAGAAGACAACCACCCACAAAACCCAACACAAAACAGGCTACCTAAATATGGTTCCCAATCAGAGACAATGACTAACACCTGCCTCTGATTGAGAACCTTATCAGGCCAAACACAGAAACGGGAAAACTAGACACACAACATAGAATGCCCACTCAGCTCACGTCCTGACCAACACTAAAACAAAGAAAACACAAAAGAACTATGGTCAGAACGTGACAGGTGGGCTCAGATTTTATTTGTATTATGCAGGAAGTTGCCTGGTTTTAAAACTATTGGATTTATCAGTTAAATAGAATAGAATAGAATACTTTATATGGATTTTCTAGTCAGTATTTCAACAACAACAAAAAAGACCACACAACCAAATCTGAGTATTAATGCCCTGACAGTAGCACGCAATCTCAGACTAGTTAGTTCATTTTTGCTGATGGAGTAAAGTTCAGACATGAAGAACACTGTTTGAGTTAAAGTACTGTTGACTAACTTCATCATCATGTGTTGTTTATGCGGATGCTCAGGCCTAGTTTCTGTCTTAATTAAGGTAATAGAGTGTGAGGACTGACCTGTATTAACGTTGCCTTGGGGCTGAACCGGCTGCTTTCTGCACAGCTAAGCTGTCAGGCTGACTGGTAGAGGTACATACACCTAAACCCCTGCAGCTGTGAGTGTGTGTGATGACTGCTGCACTGCCCTGACCTGTGTGTGTAGGTAAAAACATAAAGAAATGCATCATGATGTCTTTGTGTTGACAGACAAATATATCTGAGTTTCAGTGGCCATAATGGGAGATGACAGTATGTCTGAAGCTTTTGTAAAGCTTGGAGATTACATGAAAACCTATAATCTGCTCATGTGTGTACATATGCACACTTGTGTATGTGTGCGTGCACGTACTTCCAGGTGTGTGCGCGTGTGTGTGTTTTCAACTGTGTGTGTATGCATGCGTGTCTGGAGCTGGCCCAACACAGCAGTTATGGAGCGCAGGGCGATGTCACTGTAGCAGCATTGCCAGAAACAGTAAAGCAGCCCCAGATGATAGCAGTTATTAATATTTAACTGCCCTCTATTAAAGTTTGAGGAGGTGGAGGTGGAGATGGAGGGGAGGAAAGCAAGTTATTCTTCATCATCATCACTATGATCACAGGTCGTACGATACTGGAAACACACTCACAAAAAGCCCTTAAAGGTATTACACTATCAGTACTGAGAGGTGCATTAGAGAACAGTGTGGTGAGTGGTGGGTGGCAGTGACTGGGACTGCCGTGGTGCTCTATAGTGTATGATACTGGAAGTAATAGAACCACTCATGTACAGACCTTACACTTTACACCACTTCAGTCAGATTCTATTTGTCCCTCCGTTTTTAGCTTGCTAGATAAATCCTGTAACTATATATATGTATATATATGTTTATATATATATTTTTTAATATATACTTCTTTTTTTTTTTTCTTTTTTTACATATGTCAGATATTCACAAACGATTGTGGAATAAAACCGTCATTACAATGTGAACCAAACATGGGATAGTTCATACAGGGACATGGTTACTGTGTGTGGTATAGAGCTGCATCAATCTCCATTTGATTGGCACATTTAGTGGCCTGAACCACCAGGGTTTATGAAAGCACTGGTGTAATTCCCTTTGTCATAAAGCGTCTATACATTTACTTTTATTCGCTGTAGTAAACCCTCACCAGAAACAAATAAAACCTCCATATGGCTCATTGTGTCGCCCGTTCAGGAAACAGTAATACATGCACAGTTTAATCTGAGAACATATACTGTACATATTGACAAGCTCTCTACTTCCAATACCCCCTAGCCTTATATTTTGATTTAGAGAGCTCAGCAGAAAGATGCCAGTTATGACAACTACAGTAATGCCTGCTCACTCAAACTCTCAAGTTTCCTAATCGCTCTCAAGCTTCTTAATAAATTCAAAATGTGAACAGTTGGTAAAGTTTATTTTTCCTCCCCTAAGGAGAGTCAATGTACAGTACCAGTCAAAAGTTTAGACACACCTATTCATTCAATGGTTTTTCTTTAGTTTTACTCTTTTCTACATTGTAGAGTAAGACATCAAAAAAGGCACCAAAACTATAAAATAACACATATGGAATCATGTGGTTACCAAAAAAAGGGTTTAACAAATCAAAATATATTTTATTTTTTTCAAAGTAGCCACCCTTTGCCTTGATGACAGCTTTGTACACTCTTGGCATTCTCTCAACCAGCTTCACCTGGAATGCTTTTCCAACAGTCTTGAAGGAGTTCCCATATATGCTGAGTACTTGTTGGCTGATTTTCCTTCACTCCGCGATCCAACTCATCCCAAACCATCTCAATTTGGTTGAGGTCGGGTGACTGTGGAGGCCAGGTCATCTGATTCAGCCCTCCATCACTCTCCTTCTTGGTCAAATATCGCTTACACAGCCTGTAGGTGTGTCGTGTTATTGTCCTATTGAAAAATAAATTATAGTCCCACTAAGCGCAAACCAGATGGGATTGAGTATCACTGCAGAATGCTGTGGTAGCCATGCTGGTTAAGTGTGCCTTGAATTCTAAATCAATCACAGACAGTGTCATCAGCAAAGCACCCCCACACCTCCTCCTCCATGCTTCACGGTGGGAACCACACATGCGGAGATCATCAGTTCACCTACTCTGTGTCTCACAAAGACATGGTGGTTGGAACCCAAAATCTGACATTTGGACTCATCAGACCAAAGGACAGATTTCCACCGGTCTAATGTACATTGCTCGTGTTTCTTGACCCAAGCAAGTCTCTTCTTATTATTGGTGTCCTTTTGTAGTGGTTTCTTTGCAGCAATTCGACCATGAAGGCCTGATTCACATTGCCTCCTCTGAGCAGTTGATGTTGAGATGTGTCTGTTAATTGACCTCTGTGAAGCATTTATTTGGGCTGCAATTTCTGAGGCTGGTAACTCTAATGAACTTATCCTCTGCAGCAGGGGTAACTCTGGGTCTTCCTTTCCTGTGCCATCCTCATGACAGCCAGTTTCATCATAGCGCTTGATGGTTTTTGCGACTGCACTTGAAGAAACTCTTGAAATTATCTGAATTGACTGATGGACTGTCGTTTCTCTTTGCTTATTTGAGCTGTTCTTGCCATAATATGGACATGGTCTTTTACGAAATAGGGCTATCTTCTGTATGCGCACCTACCTTGTCACAACACAACTGATTGGCTCAAAGGCATTAAAGAAAGAAAGAAATTCCACAAATTCACTTTTAACAAGGCACACCGGTTAATTGAAATGCATTCCAGGTGACTACCTCATGAAGCTGGTTGAGAGAATGCCAAGAGCGTGCAAAGCTGTCATCAAGGCAAAGGGTGGCTACATTGAAGAATTCCAAATATGTCACGTTCCTGACCTGTTTTCTGTTAGTTTTGTATGTGTTAGTTGGTCAGGACGTGAGTTTGGGTGGGCAGTCTATGTTTTCTGTTTCTATGTTGGTTAATGGGTACCTAATATGGTTCTCAATTAGAGGCAGGTGGTTTTCATCTCCTCTGATTGAGAATCATATTAAGGTAGGTAGTTTCAAAGTGTTTGTTTGTGGGTGGTTGTCTCCTGTGTCTGTGTTTGTTTGCACCATACGGGACTGTTTCGTTCGTTCTTTGTGTAGTCATTTTCCTGTTCGTGAGTTCTTCGTTGTATGTAAGTTCGCATGTCCAGGTCTGTCTACTCCGTTTTGTTATTTTGTTAGTTATCAAGTGTTCTTCGTGTTTTCGTTCCTTGTTTAAATAAATCATGTATTATCACAACGCTGCGCTTTGGTTCAATCCCTGCTCTTCCTCTTCGGATGAAGAGGAGGAGGAACGCCGTTACAAAATATAACATATTTTGATTTCTTTAAGACTTCTTTGGTTACTACGTGATTCCATGTGCGTTATTTCATAGTTTTGAAGTCTTCACTATTATTCTGCAATGTACAAAATAGTAAAAATAAAGAAAAACTCTTGAATGAGTAGGTGTGTCCAAACTTTTGACTTGTACTGTACATCAAGCTACAGCTACACATAGGCTCCAGCAGTAAGCCAGCTCCAGATAGTAACAACATAGGTAAAGCATCGCTCACTGAAGCCCACCCCACAGAGTCCCACACTAGTGTGACCTTTCCCTGACGTTTTGAGGCGAAGCAGCCAAGCCAAGGTTACAACCAGAAGTAGAGGAGAGCAGGATGGTGAGACTCAGCATTGGTCTGCCTCTCTAACGTACAGTAAGGCTGCTGTAGAAGGATAGGCTGGCTGGCTGAAAGTGAGCATGAAAAATACCCCACCTCCACACTGACCCATATCATCCATTATGTGAGGTGATTATGAGAGCAGAGCTGCCTTGTGCATGCGCAGAGACCAGGGAACTATACCTCACTGTCAGCCTGTAGTCTTAAGCTGCTTCATTATGGTTCACACTACCCGACCACTCACTGAACCACCACTGACCACATTCAACCACTCACCCACTGTCTCTTTTATGGTCAGACTGCCTTCCAACCATACACTGACCCTCGTAACCACTGAGTCACTCACGGAGTCAGATTATCTTATTAGTGGTTAATGATGTGTTAATTGAAAGGTAAAATAGTTTGTTGCTGTGGTATTTACTACAGTATTTACAGTAGTTTTACAGTCAGTTTAAAGAGCATCATTCCATTGTTCAGATAGGCCTCATGTGAGAAGAGTTCAAATAAACGACCCCTCCTAAACTGCAAGGTGAAACTAACTGGAATTCTAATGTATAATCCACATATGCAAATCACAACCTTCTGAGCGCTGAAATAATATTAAAACCAAAAACCTCTATCAAAATTATTAGTCTTTTAATGACATTTTCAAGAATGCAAATCCACTGTAGAAAAATTTAAGTGAGCGTACTGGCTAGGTTTATCCTAATAACTGATCTGAGCTCAGTGGGCCGGGTGTTAAGCCGTACGTTCGCAGGCAGCGTTCCACACAGCTTTGTCCTCTGTGGCATAGCTTTACTCAGTGACCAGAGCAGAATTACACACACATGCATGTGGACACACAGACAAACAAACACATACACACAACACGCCTTAGTGCATTCTAATGTAATGTCTCTCCATTGATATATGCAGTTAATTACATTGGGTTGATTATGAGAGAACTCAAGGCCTGGTCGGGGAATGCTGACTGTATTTACACATGACAGTCTGGACTATAAGAATCACACAAGCCCACCTATAATAATCCCAGTTAACTACCTATCATTTCAAATCCTTTAAATTTCAAAGGTTTTCTATTATTTCATAAACCTATACTGCCTTTAGAGTGCTTAGTATATACGGTATATTTCAGAAACCCCTGTAATGCTATTGCACAGTTGTGACAGACGGGTGTGTGTTTGTGTGTTTCGGGGTGCTCTCTCCGTTACCTGACATTAGTGTGGCCACGGAATAGACAGTCCTTCATTATCAACCTATTAGGATTAAAATAGATTATGCTATTATATAGATATGTGTAAGAGACTAATGCCCTGCTAATTAGTACATCATTATGGTAAGCTCACAGCATGGTCTGTGTGTGTGTGTGTGTGTGTCTCATAGCAAGTTTATCTTCTACTTATCCCAGGTATGCTTTCTGCAGTGGGTACTTACAGTATATCTCACACACACACCAGTTATCAGGTTTGAAGGTAAGACCCAGGTGCATACAGTGTCGAAGTAACAAAAGTTTATTAAATCGAACACGGGCAGGCAAAGGTACAGGACGGCAGGCAGGCTCAGGGTCAGGGCAGGCAGAGGTCGGTAATCCAGAGTAGTGGGGCAAAGGTACAGGACAGCACACAGGCTCGGGGTAGGCAGAGGTCGGAAATACAGAGTAGTGGGGCAAAGGTACAGGATGGCAGGCAGGCTCAGGGTCAGGGCAGGCAGAAAGGTCAAAACCTGGAAAACAGGAACTATAGACAAGACAGGAGCAAGGGGAAAAACACTGGTAGGTTTGATGAACAAAACAAACTGGCAACAGACAAACAGAACACAGGTAGAAATACACAGGGGATAATGGGGAAGATGGGTGACACCTGGAGGGGGGTGGAGACAATGACAGGTGAGAGATCAGGGTGTGACAGTACCCCCCCCCCCCCCCTCTAGGGGCATGACCTGGTGTCCTACCTGGGCGCATACCTGGTTGACCGGGGTGTCGGCTCCTGGAAACAGGAGACAAAGGGCTGTGAGACATGTGTTTAACTCTGGACACATGAAAGGTAGGATGTATACGAAGGGTCCGGGGCAACAGAAGACGAACAGCAGAGGGGCCAATGATTTTGGAGATGGGGAAACGGGCCGATAAACAGGGGAGAGTTTGCGGGATTCCACACGGAGGGGCAGATCCTGGGTGGACAGCCATACCTTCTGCCCGAGATGATTCCAGGGAGCCAGGGTCCGGTGGCGATCCGCTTGTCATCAATACCTGGAGGTGGTCTTGAGGAGGGCTGACCGGGCTCTCTTCCAGGAATGACGGCAGCAGCAGACAAACATCTGGGCAAAAGGTATGCCGACCTCTTCTTCCTGCTCAGGGAAGAGTGGGGGCTGATACCCCAGGGAACACTCAAAAGGAGATAAGCCCGTGGCAGAGGAGGGACGGGTGCTGCGGGCGTATTCGACCCACACCAGCTGCTTGCTCCAAGTGGTGGGGTTGGCGGAGACCAGGCAATGCAAAGTAGTCCCTAGGTCCTGGTTGGCTCGCTCCAACTGGCTGTTGGACTGGGGGTGGAACCCGGAGGACAGGCTGGCCGACAACCCAATGATGGTTCAGAACACCTTCCAGAACTGGGACGAGAACTGAGGGCCCCGGTCAGAGACCGTGTCGACTGGTAGTCCATGGATCTGGARGACATGCTGCACCATGAGCTGGGCCGTCTCTTTGGCAGAGGGTAGTTTGGGGAGAGGAATGAAGTGGTCGGCTCTGGAAAACCGATCCACCACCGTCAAGATGGCGGTGTTGCCATCAGATGGGGGAAGACCGTGACAAAGTCCAGGGAAATGTGAGACCAAGGACGGTGAGGGAGATGCAGAGGTTGGAAGAGACCAGCCTGAGCTTGTCGAGGAGTCATGTTTTGTGTACAAACCGTGCAAGCGGCGATGAATACGGAGACGTCAGGGATCATGGTAGGCCACCAAAAGCGTTGTCTCACAAAAGCCAGGGTCCGACGGGAKTCTGGAAGAGTGGGCACGAACATCCGGTTATCTGGACCCCTCCCTCGGACGTGGAGCACATGTTCTTGGGGGGAGCGGTAGAAAACGAGGATGTCATCAATGCAGTCGAAGGTGAACTGGTTCAACATGTCACAGAGAACATCATTAACCAGGGCATGGAACACAGCAGGGGCGTTGGTGAGGCCAAATGGCATTACTAAATACTCGTAGTGGCCACTGGCTGTGTTGAAGGCGGTCTTCCACTCATCCCCCTCCCGTATCCGCACCAGATGGTAGGCATTCCGTAGATCCAGCTCGGAAAACACGGTGGCCCCCTGGAGTGGCAGCGGTTCTTCACCATGATGTCATTGAGTCCCCGGTAGTTGATGCACGGGCGCAGGGTCTTGTCCTTCTCCACAAAGAAGAACCGTGCGCCGTCGGGAGAGGATGAAGGATGGATAAATCCTGCAGCTTGGGAGTCCCCAATGTAGGTCTCCATAGCCTTGGACTCCGGTCCTAACAGCGAGTATAGTCATCCCCGGGGCGGAGTGGTGCTAGGGAGAAGGTCAATCCCACAGTCATATGGTCGGTGTGGCGGAAGCAAAGTGGCCCGGGTCTTGTTGAACATCTCCCAAAGGTCCTGGTACACCGCGGGAATGGTGGAGAGGTCCAGGGCACCTTCCGAGCCCCAAGGAAGACATCCCTGGGCAGGTTGCGCTGACTTCAGACAAAGCCCGTGGCAGAACGGACTCCAGCCCATGATGGCACCAGTAGACCAGTTGATGAGGAGAATCCCAAAAATAAGAGAATCTGAGGAGACTTGATGAGCAGAAATGGAATAGTCTCGCTGTGATTCCTTGACACTCGTAGATTGATAGGAGTGGTATTATGAGTGACCTGGCTTATAGAGCGCCCGTCCAGTGCTCTAACATCCATGGGAATGGAGAGGGTCTGAGTGGGGATGTTCAGCTCGGAAGACAGGGTAGCGTCCAAAAAGCTCTCATCGGCCCCAGAGTCAATGAGGACCCAGAGAGATTTAGAATGGTTTCCCCACAGCAGAATGGCATGAAAAGGGGTGCGAGCAAGGGAAGCAGAAAAGTTCTCCATATTGCCCACCAGAGTACTCGCTCCTACCTGTGAGCCTGGTCTTTTAAAGGACAAGAGGACACAAAATTACCAAGAGTCCYGCAATACAGACAACTCTCTGTGTTGATCCTGTATTCCCGTTCCTCTGGCGACAACCCAGCTCTGCCTACATGCATAGGCCCGGAAAGTGAGGACTCAGCCATCTTCGGCAACTCTCTGGGGAGGTCAGGAAGCCTCGGGTTCTCTCGGCAACAGGACCGTCAGGGGACTTCCAGGATGACGCAGAGGCAGGGTGGAATCCCTGGACGTGCGAGCGAAATCGAATTTCCTGTCATTCCCGTAATCGCCAATCGATTCAGATGGTCAAAGCGATGAGGGTATCGAGATCCGTAGGTAACTACCGAGCAGCAAGCTCGTCCTTGACGTCCTCCGAGATGCCGTGCAGGAATATATCAAACAGCGCTTCCTGGTTCCAAGCACTCTCCGCTGCCAACGTGCAGAAATCCACTGCATAGTCTGCCACACTGCGGGAGTCCTGCCGAAGCTGGATTAGCTTCCGGGCAGCTTCTCTCCCGGAGAACCGGGCATCAAAAACCTTCTTCACCTCTCCCACGAACCCCTCCAGGCTAACGCATATGAATGGCTGTTGTTCCCATACAGCAGTAGCCCCGGTGAGAGCCCTCCCAGACAACAGCGTGATAAGGTATGCTATCTTGGAGCAATCCGAGGGGAAGGAGGAGGGCTGAAACTCGAAGATGAGGGCACACTGAGCTAGAAACGCCTGATAGGTGCTCAGCTCTCCATTGACGTATTCCGGGGGAGGTAAGCGGGCTTCCCGAGAAGATGGCGTGACCGATGAGACTGCGCTGCTAACATCTGAGTTACTGAGGTGCTGTGGGGTTACCACCATGGTAGGCTGCCTCCCAGACAACCCGTGGAATTGCTCCAGCAAAATGTCCAATGCCTGGTCATGTTGTTCAGCCAACATTTGGACCCCCTCCATAAGGCCACGAAGCAATTCTTTGTGCCTACTGATGGTTGCTCCTTGGGAGGAGATGGCATTGCACAGCTGGCCTGGGTCTGCTGGGTCAGTCATGGCCAGTTCATACTATCAGGTTTGAAGGTAAGACCCAGGTGCAGACAGTGTCGACGTAACAAAATGTTATTAAATCGAACACGGGCAGGCAAAGGTACAGGATGGCAGGCAGGCTCAGGGTCAGGGCAGGCAGAAAGGTCAAAACAGGAACTATAGACAAGACAGGAGCAAGGGGGAAATTGCAGGTAGGTTTGATGAACAAAACAAACTGGCAACAGACAAACAGAGAACACAGGTATAAATACACAGGGGATAATGGGGAAGATGGGCGACACCTGGTGGGGGTGGAGACAATCACAAAGACTAGGTGAGACAGATCAGGGTGTGACACCAGTGGCAGTCAGTGCCGTTTAAGATGAGGGAGGAAGATTTTTATTCATGAGCATGTGCTCTTTTTCTCCCCAATTTCGATCTTGTCTCATTGCTGCAACTCCCCAACGGGCTTGGGAGGTAAAGGTTGAGTCCTGCGTCCTCCAAAAAAACATTGCCTAACAACCGCCCGCTTAACCCAGAAGCCAGCCGCACCAATGTGTCGGGGGAAACACTGTTCACCTGATGACCAAGGTTAACCTGCAGGTGCTCGGCCCGCCACAAGGAGTCGCTAGAGCACAATGAGCCAAGTAAAGCCCCCCTGGCCAAACCCATACAGCGCGGGATCTAGCGCGGGATCTAACCCGTGTCTGTAGTGACGCCTCTAGCACTGCGAAGCAGTGCCTTAGACCGCTGTGCCACTCGGGAGGCACCCCTCATGGCCTTACTACTATTACAGCATATTGGATGACTCTTATTCATATTCCATTCACCCAGTTCAATGTAACAGCGATAGGTTTAGGCTTCTCCTTGATACTCTAATTTTCCATATACCGATCATGAGGTCGCTACATCCTAGCCTGTGAATTAAAGTTTACAACGTAGGTGCACAGAGGTCGAAAGACAAATTTGAGGTGACAAAAACTTTTCAAGCCAAACCGCTACACACAGCCAACATCGTTGTCACCCTGTTAGCTAAAGTAACGTCATAGTCAGCATAGCTAATAGAACTAACTGTAGCACATTAGTAAACCTGCTACGATCACGCAGTAATATTGCAGTGTACAGTCAGTAAGAAGTTACACCGGCGGCCCCCGGTGGCAATACATTTCCAAAACCAAAAGCTTACCTTGACTTGGAAGAGTTCCAGTATTGTTTTGGAAAGTCCTAGTCAGCTAGCTAACATAGCATCCCTCTGTTTGAGAACGGTTTTCTCAGTAGGCTAAATTGGCTAGCTGCATTTTCTAGCTAAGTAAGTGAAACTGAAAGTGAAATAAATCACACTCTCTCGCTCTCTAGCTTCTCCTTTATTTTTAAATAAATACATTTGTTCAAAACTGTTCAACTATTGTCTTTCCCTCCCTTTGAGTCAACTACTCACCACATTATATACACTGCGGTGCTAGTAAGCTGTAGTTTATGTTTTCAGTACTAAATTAATTATCTGATGTCAGTTCATGCTGCAAGAGCTCTGATCGGTTGGAGGACATCCTCTGGAAGTTGTCATAATTACTGTGTAAGTCTATGGAAAGGGGTGAGAACCATAAGCCTCTTAGGTTTTGTATTGAAATCAATGTGCCCAGAGGGGGACGGAAGCTAGCTGTCCTCCGCTTACACCACAGTGCTACCCTACAGAGTGCTGTTGAGGCTACTGTAGACCTTCTTTCCAAAACAGTGTGTTTTAATTAATTATTTGGTGGCATAAAAGATTTTTATGAAATTCACTGAGGAGTGTAGTCCTCCCCTTCCTCCTCTGAAGAGCCTCCACTGATATACACACACACACAAGCGAATGGGGAACACCATGTTTTGCATGTTTGCTCTCATCCTCTCTCTCCTTTCTGTATGAAGTTGAGCCTTTACCCCCATTTGAATAATACACTTCTCTGCCAGGTCAAATACAGTGGATGGTGTGCTGAAGGTTGGCTAACCTTACCTTTCCATTGTGTAGTTAGTAAATCAAGACTGCCCTGTTGGAGGGAGTCGACTGGTGCTTCCATTCTATTCTGGCAGAGAAGATAACTAGTAATTACGCTCACTTAAAATGTGCATTATTTTTACTCTGTGTTGAATAAACTAGCCAGGCAGAAAATTGTCCAGTTTTATCCATGCACTCTTAACACACCCATAGAGAAGGGTCTCATCTTTGAGAGCTTTTAACCTTCACTCAGGTATTTTTTTATTCTAATTTACAAGAGGCTGACTGTCAGTCTGACACACATATACAGAATATATATATACACACACACACACACACACACACACACACACACACTCTGTGTGCTCCTGCTATTATGTACTAATTTGTCATGTTTAAACTGCGACTTTTGAACCAGGAAGTAAAATACACTTGTTTGGTCTTGGTGGTTTTAGCCTGAGCAGGGTCAGTATCAGCCTCATCCCTTTTGCCCTGCCACTGCACCACAGTAAAGGTTAGAGGATTACACTGGGAAATCCTTCAGTCCTTTTAGTATTAATTTATTATGTATTACTGCACTTCTCCCTCATCTGTCCTAGTTTTGCCAATCTTCAGTCTGGGAATGAAGTCAAATGCATTCAATTAATCTTTCCTATGCATTGCAATGAATCTAACATTCTCATATTAAATTTCAGTGAGAATTTATCCTTTGAACTTCGACTGGGCCACATGTATATTCACAAAACATAAAGAGGACATGATTCTTCAGAGCCTAAATACATTTGAATGAATCTCTCTGGCCTATTCAGAATGGTACTTCTCTTAATATCTCTCTGAGTTATAGTGTGTGAGGCAGGACTCCCCTCATTGTGTGCGTAGCAGGAAGACTGATAGGAGTCTTTAGAAGAGACCTGGAAGTGCCTCAGATTAGGAGCTCATTAGCATTTAAGGTGCTGTCATAAAGTCCTGCCCACATAGAGAGGAGAACAGGAACAAATGAAGTAGGATTAATAAAAAAGCTACTGCTAGCGCTACGCTACGCATTGACCGATAGTGGGGATTGACTGGCTAGGTCACCTTGAGAGAAATGGGTGGGAAGGAGTAGGAGAGAGTGATCGAGAGACAGAGGAGATGGGTGGGAAGAGGAGGAGAGAGAAGGGGAGACAGGTAGGGAGAAAGGAGGTAGGAAGAGAGGAGTAGGAGAAAGAAATGGGTGAGAATAGATGGATGGGGAGAGAGAGGAGAGGGATGGAAAAGAGGGAATAGGTGGGGAAAGAAGTAAGGATAGAGAGAGGTAAGGAGTAGGGATGGGCTGTATCCAGATTTTCATACATTCATACCGTCCATGTACCATAACGGAGTAAATGGTAATACCGGCAGTGCACACAAGGGGCACTCTTTCTTTCCGAACCCTGAGCTGGAAATAATTTATATAATATATTTATATAATATATATAATATATTTATATAATATCTTAGATAGTTAATATATAGTTGTAAGCAGTGGCGTAGCACAAAAAACTCCCTAGAAAGGCCAAAACCTAGGAAGAAACCTGGAGAGGAACCAGGCTATGAGGGGTGGCCAGTCCTCTTCTGGCTGTGCCGGGTGGAGATTATAACAGAACATGGCCAAGATGTTCAAATGTTCATAAATGACCATTATCGTCAAATAATAATAATCACAGTAGTTGTCGAGGGTGCAGCAAGTCAGCACCTCAGGAGTAAATGTCAGTTGGCTTTTCATAGCCGATCATTAAGAGTATCTCTACCGCTCCTGCGGTCTCTAGAGAGTTGAAAACAGCAGGTCTGGGACAGGTAGCACGTCCGGCGAACAGGTCAGGGTTCCATAGCCGCAGGCAGAACAGTTGAAACTGGAGCAGCAGCACGGCCAGGTGGACTGGGAACAGCAAGGAGTCATCATGCCAGGTCATCCTGAGGCATGGTCCTAGGGCTCAGGTCCTCTGAGAGAGAGAAAGAAAGAGAGAGAGAGAATTAGAGAGAGCATACTTAAATTCACACATGACACCGGATAAGACAGGAGAAGTACTCCAGATATAACAGACTAGCCCCCCGACACATAAACTACTGCAGCATAAATACTGGAGGCTGAGACAGGAGGGGTCAGGAGGCACTGTGGCCCCATCCGATGATACCCCCGGACAGGGCAAAACAGGAAGGATATAACCCCATCCACTTTGCCAAAGCACAGCCCCCACACCACTAGAGGGATATCTTCAACCACCAACTTACCATCCTGAGACAAGGCAGAGTATAGCCCACAAAGATCTCCGCCACGGCACAACCCAAGGGGGGGCGCCAACCCAGACAGGAAGATCACGTCAGAGACTCAACCCACTCAAGTGACGCACCCCTCCCAGGGACGGCATGAAAGAGCACCAGTAAGCCAGTGACTCAGCCCCTGTAATAGGGTTAGAGGCAGAGAATCCCAGTGGAGAGAGGGGAACCGGCCAGGCAGAGACAGCAAGGGTGGTTCGTTGCACCAGAGCCTTTCCGTTCACCTTCACACTCCTGGGCCAGACTACACTCAATCATATGACCTACTGAAGAGATAAGTCTTCAGTAAAGACTTAAAGGTTGTGACCGAGTCTGCGTCTCTCACATGGGTAGGCAGACCATTCCATAAAAATGGAGATCAAAAGGAGAAAGCCCTGCCTCCAGCTGTTTGCTTAGAAATTCTAGGGACAATTAGGAGGCCTGCGTCTTCTGACCGTAGCGTACGTGTAGGTATGTACGGCAGGACCAACTCGGAAAGATAGGTAGGAGCAAGCCCATGTAACGCTTTGTAGGTTAACAGTAAAACCTTGAAATCAGCCCTTGCCTTAATTAACAGGAAGCCAGTGTAGGGAGGCTAGCACTGGAGTAATATGATCATTATTTTTTGGTTCTAGTCAGGATTCTAGCAGCCGTATTTAGCACTAACCGAAGTTTATTTAGTGTTTTATCCGGGTAGCCGGAAAGTAGAGCATTGCAGTAGTCTAACCTAGAAGTAACAAAACCATGGATGAATTTTTCTGCATAATTTTTGGACAGAAAGTTTCTGATTTTTGCAATGTTACGTAGATGGAAAAAAGCTGTCCTTGAATCAGTCTTGATATGTTCGTCAAAAGAGAGATCAGGGTCCAGAGTAACGCCGAGGTCCTTCACAGTTTTATTTGAGACGACTTTACAACCATTGTCACGCCCTGGCCTTAGTATTCTTTGTTTTCTTTATTATTTTAGTTAGGTCAGGGTGTGACATGGGGTATGTTTGTGTTTTGGGTGTTTATTATGGTAAAGGGGGTGTTGGTTTTAGTGTATGGGTTTGTGTTGAGTGTATGTGTCTAGGATTGTCTATGGTTGAGTGTAGGTGTTTAGGAAAGTCTATGGTTACCTGATTTGGTTCTCAATCAGAGACAGCTGGTTATTGTTGTCTCTGATTGGGAGCCATATTTAGGGTAGCCATAGGCTTTAGGTGTTTGTGGGTAATTGTCTATGTTGAACGTTTGTAGCCTGTGTGTGTGTGCACTATGTTTATAGCTTCACGGTCGTTTGTTTAGTTTATGTATAGTGTTCGTTTCATGTTTTCTCGCTTCTGAATAAAAGAAGATGTTCTTTTCACGCGCTGCGCCTTGGTCCTCACTCTCTTCAGTAGACGATCGTGACAACCATCAAGATTAATTGTCAGATTCAACAGAAGATCTCCTTGTTTCTTGGGACCTAGAACAAGCATCTCTGTTTTGTCCGAGTTTAAAAGTAGATGTCACGTTCCTGACCTGTTTTCTGTTGTTTTGTATGTGTTAGTCGGTCAGGGCGTGAGTGTGGGTGGGCATTTCTATGTTATGTGTTTCTATGTTGGGTTTAATGTGCCTGATATGGTTCTCAATTAGAGGCAGGTGTTTGACGTTCCTCTGATTGAGAACCATATTTAAGGTAGGCTGTTCTCACTGTTTGTTTGTGGGTGATTGTCGCTGTGTCTGTGTTTATTGCACCACACGGTACTGTCTCGTCTCGTTCGTTCGTTCATTCATTCATTTTCGTTCGTTCTTTCCTGTTCGTGCGTTCATTGTTTGTTATGTTCACAAGTTCAGGTCTGTTTAACGTCGTTTGTTGTTTTGTAGTTTATGTAAGTATTAGTTTTTTTCGTGTTCGTCTTTGTCAGTAAATAAATCAATATGTATTCACAACCCGCTGCATTTTGGTCGAATCCTTGCTCCTCCTCTTCGGATGAAGAGGAGGAGAAGAGCCGTTACAGTAGAACATTTTCAGCCATCCACTTCCTTATGTCTGAAACACAGGCTTCTAGCGAGGGCAATTTTGGGGCTTCACCATGTTTCATTGAAATGTACAGCTGTGTGTCATCCAAATAGCAGTGAAAGTTAACATTATGTTTTCAAATGACATCCCCAAGAGGTAAAATATATAGTGAAAACAATAGTGGTCCTAAACCAGAACCTTGAGGAACACCGAAATGTACAGTAATTTGTCAGAGGACAAACCATTGACAGAGACAAACTGATATCTTTCCGACAGATAAGATCTAAACCAGGCCAGAACTTACATTTTAGTAATTTAGCAGACTCTTATCCAGAGTGAATCACAGTTAGGGCATTTATCTTAAAACTTCTTGACGCTAGGGGTCAGATTATTATTTATTTTTAAATAACGTTCCCAAGGTAAACGGACTATTTCTCAGGTCCAGATCGTAGAATATGCATATAATTTACAGATTAGGATAGAAAACACTCCAAAGTTTCCAAAACTGTCAAAATATTGTCTGTGAGTATAACAAAACAGATTTTGCAGGCGAAAACCTGAGGAAATCTAACCCGGAAGAGATTTTTTTTTTTTTATCTGTGTTTCATGTCCCGTCTTTCTTCCATTTAAAGGGGTATCAACCAGATTCCTTTTCCAATGGCTTCCCCAGGCTGTGACCAGGCTTTAGACATAGTTTCAGGCTTTTATTTTGAAAAATGAGCGAGATTTCTCAAAACTAGTCAGGTGTCCTTTGATTAGTTCCTGCGCGCGAGAGGGGTAGCTCTCCATTTTCTTTCTCTCTTTTATTGAATAGGTTACGGTCCGGTTGAAATATTATTGATTATGTATGTTAAAAACAACCTGAGGATTGATTATAAAAAACATTTGACATGTTTCTACGAACATTATGGATACTTTTTGGAATTTTCGTCGAACGGAACGAGGCTGTAGTTTTCTGAACATAACGCGCAACCCAAATGGCGTTTTTTTTGTGATTGCATGATTATAAATATTTTTAGTAATATTTTGCGCCCTGCAATTCAGCGGTTGTTTAGGAAAATGATCCCGCTAAAGGGATCCGTAGCGCAGAGAGGTTAACCTCTAACGAGCCTCTACCCCGGGTCCGGGATCACCCCCCACCCCCCCACACACTGATTAGCATAGCTAGCATAGCTTCACAAGTAGATAGTAGCATCTAAATATCATTAAATCACAAGTCCAAGAACACCCAGATGAAAGATCAGATCTTGTGAATAAAGCCACCATTTCAGATTTTTAAAATGTTTTACAGGGAAGACAAAATATGTAAATCTATTAGCTAAACACGTTAGCAAAATACACCATTTCTTTGTCCACCATTTTTTCTCTCCACCAGTAGCTATCACCAATTCGGCTAAACTAAGATATTGATAGCCATAACCTATAAAAAAACCTCATCAGATGACAGTCTGATAACATATTTTTGGTATAGGATAGGTTTGTTAGAAAAAAGTGCATATTTCAGGTAGAAATCACAGTTTACAATTGCACCGACCACACAACACGACTAGAATTACTAAGAGGCAACGTTGTATGACCAATTTACTCTTAATAAAACATTTCATAAGAATAGACAAAGCATAGCAATGGAAAGACCCAGATCTTGTGATTCCAGACAATATTTCAGATTTTCTAAGCGTTTTACAGCGAAAACACAATAAATCGATAAGTTAGCATACCACATGTGAAAACGTTACCAGAGCATCGATTCCAGCCAAAGAGCGCTATAACGTAATCACCGCCAAAATATATTAATTTTTTCACTAACCTTCTCAGAATTCTTCCGATGACACTCCTGTAACATCATTTTACAACATACAAATACAGTTTGTTCGAAAATGTGCATATTTAGCCATACAAAACCGTGGTTACACAATGAAAATACTAGGAAATCAAGCCTCAAAATGTCGGACGTCATCTTTCAGAGTGATCTAGTTTAATTGAAAGCTAATCATMTACTTGACTAAAAAATACAGGGTTGACAGGAATCGAAAGACAAATTAGTTCTTAATGCAATCGCTGATTTACATTTCTAAAATTATCCTTACTTTCTTATACAGCGTTCGCCAAGTGAAGCGATAACAAACAAAATGGCGGATTATGCGTTTAAAATATTTCGATAGAACAACGATTTATCATATTAAATATTCCTTACTATGAGGTGATTTTCCATCAGATTCTTGGGCAATGTATCCTTTCTTGGGTCTAATCTTCTTTTGGTCGATAGATGTCCTCTGTCCTTCGAAATATCCACTAACGATCGAACGGGACCCCGAAATGTGCCCAAAGTTTGAGTGCACGACAAAGAAATTCCTCAAAATCGCACTAAACGGATATAAATTGCTATAAAACGGTTCAAATTAACTACATTATGATGTTTTTAACAACTATAACGACTAAAAACATGACCGGATAAATATCACTGTCTAAACAACCATTTGGAAGGAGGCAGGTCTGATGTCCATTTTGCGCAAGACGCATGCAGGAAGAGAGCGGTACTTCAACGTTTTCGTGTTTTATAGTGGCTCTGATTGCGCAATCGAATCCATTCAAAGCGTGATGACGTACTGACACCCAGAGGAAGACGTAGGCAGTGTCGGTTTCTCCATAGCATCTACTGGCACCTTAAAACCGATCCCAGATCAGGGATAAAAATTTCTGAAATCTGACTCCCTGTCAGGAAAAGTGCTGTAGAAGTAGTTCTGTACCACTCAGAGACAAAATTCCAACGGCTATAGAAACTAGAAAGTGTTTTCTATCCAATATTAACAATAATATGCATATTGTACGATCAAGAATTGAGCACGAGGCAGTTTAATTTGGAGACCAAAAAATGCTAATGCGGAACAGCACACCCTATAGTTGCAAGAATTAAACAACCTCATTGGGATAGGCGTGCCGCTAGAGGGACACCTCGACAACATCCGGTGAAATTGCAGAGCGCCAAAAGTGTCACAAGTGCAATACATCAAAATAACGCTCAACTTGTTGTTAATCCAGCCGCCGTGTCAAATTTCAAAAAGCGAAAGCAAACCTTGCAATTAGGAGGACAGCGCCCCGCATACCAACACATGAAAAACATATTTCAACCAGGCAGGTGCGACATGAAAGTCAGAAATAGCGATATAAAAAATGTATTACCTTTGATGATCTTCTTCTGTTGGTACTCCAAAAGGTCCCAGTTACATCACAAATGGTCCTTTTGTTCGATAATGTCCTTCTTTATATCCATTAAAACTCAGTTTAGCTGGCGCGCTTCAGTCAATAATACATTTAGTTTCCCTCCATCAAAATGCATACAAAATGAATCCCAAATGTTACTAATAAACTTTTCCAAACAAGTCAAACAACGTTTATAATCAAACCTTAGGTATCCTAATACGCAAATAAACAATCAAATTTAAGACGGAGAATAGTATGTTCATTACCGGAGATAAATAAGAAAGAAGGCGCTTTCCTCCACGCGCTTGGAAAAACACTACAGCCAAAATGGGAGCCACCTAGAAAAACTACAATTTCTGGGTCATTTTTCCAAAAACCATCCTGAAAMTCTTTCTAAAGACTGTTGACATCTCGTAGAAACCCTAGGAACTGCAATTAGGGAGGACCTGGGCTTATAATTATAATACTAGCAATTGCAAACAGTGGTAAGCTGAATTTTTTTGTGGGGGGTGGTTTGTCCTCTGGGTTTCGCCTRCCATATCAGTTCTGTTATACTCAAAGACATAACGGTTTTAGAAACTTTAGAGTGTTTTCTATCTAAATCTACCAATTATATGCATATCCTAGCTTCTGGGCCTGAGAAACAGGCAGTTTACTTTGGGAACGCTTTTCATCCGGACGTGGAAATACTGCCCCCTATCCCAATTAAGTTTTAAGATAGCGATGTGGGACAACCACATATCACAGTTATAGAAAGGAATTTTTTTCTCAATATTGGAGGAGAGGGGTCAAGTGCAAATGCTGGTTAAGTTGTGTTTGGGGGGGGGGAGGGAGAGATTATGTAAGATATTGTTTGAAGGGTTAGGGTTTCAGATGTTTTTTGAGATGGGCAGGGACTCTGCTGTCCTAGCTTCAGGGGGAAGCTGGTTCCACCGTTGGGGTACCAGGATAGAGAAGAGCTTGGACTGGGCTGAGCGGGAGCTGCCCTCCCGTAGGGGTGGGAGGGCCAAGAGACCTGAGGTGGCAGAACGGAGTGCTCGGGTTGGGGGTGTAGGGTTTGAGCATAGCCTGAAGGTAGGGAGGGGCAGTTCGTCTTGCTGTTCCGTAGGTAAGCACCATGGTCTTGTAGTGGATGCGAGCCTTAACTGGAAGCCAGTGGAGGAGGAGTGGGATAACATGAGAAGGTTGAAAACTAGACAGGCTTCAGAATTCTGGATAAGTTGCAGGGATTTGATGGCACAAGCGGGGAGCCCAGCCAACAGCGAGTTGCAGTAGTCCAGACGGGAAAGGACAAGTGTCTGGATTAGAACCTGTGCCACTTCCTGTGTGAGGTAGGGTTGTACTCTACGGATGTTGTAGAGCATGAACCTGCAGGAGCGGGTCACTGCTTTGATGTTTGCAGAGAAAGACAGAGTGTTGTCCAGGGTCACGCCAAGGTTTTTTTCACTCTGGGAGGGCGACTCAGTGGAGTTGTCAACCGTGATGGAGAGGTCTTTGAGCGGGCAGGCCTTCCCCGGGAGGAAGAGCAGTTTGTCTTGTCGAGGTCGAGGTGGGGGGCCGACATCCAAGTTGAGATATCTGCCAGGCATGCAGAGATGCGTGTCAGAAGGGGGGGGAAGGATGTCAGAAGGGGGGGAAGGAAAAAAGTAGTTGAGTGTCATCCGCATAGCAATGATAGGAGAGACCATGTGAGGATATGATGGAGCCGAGTGACTTGGTGTATAGAGAGAAGAGGAAAGGGCCTAAAACTGAGCCCTGGGGGACACCAGTAGTGAGAGTATGTGGTACAGACACTGATCCTCTCCACGTCACCTGGTAGGAGCGGCCCGCCAGGTAGGATGCAATCCAAGAGTGTGAAAAGCCTGAGACGCCCAGCCCTGAGAGGGTGGAGAGGTGGATCTAATGGTTCACAGTGTCGAAGGCAGCGGATAGATTTAGGGGGATGAGAACAGGGGGAAGAGAGTCAGCTTTGGCAGTGTGGAGAGTCTCCGTGACACAGAGAAGAGCAGTCTCGGTTGAGTGACCCGTCTTGATTCCTGACTGGTTAGGGTTAAGAAGATTGTTCTGAGAGATAACGAGAAAGTTGAGACAGCACGCTCAAGTGTTTTGGAAAGAAAAGGAATACAGGTCTGTAGTTTTTGACGTCAGATGAGTCAAGTGTTGGTTTCTTGAGGGAGGAAGCAACTCAGGCCTTTTTGAAGTCTGAGGGGACGCAGCCAATGATGAGGGATGTATTGATGAGAGAAGTGAGGAATGGGAGAGATGGTCTGGAGAAGGGAGGAGGGGATGGGGTTGAGCAGGCAGGTTGTTGGGCAGCCAGACCTTACTAGTCACAGGATGTCATCTGGAGAGAGAGGGGAGAAAGAGGTCAAGGCGTAGGGCAGTTCTGTGTGAGTGAGACCATTGGACTCAATAGGAGTGTGTCATGGTTCCACCTGTCACCAGAGGGCATCAGAGATCATCCTAGAGACACCTGGGTGGATGCAAGGGGTTCCTAACTCAGTGTTCTCTGGTATTCGAGCTACAATCCTCACTGTTCCACACCGATCGGGCCATGATCACCTACATCATCTCTCTACACTCGGGCAAGGCCCTGGCATGGGCAACGGCGGTGTGGAACAGCAGCCACCATACTGCAGCTCCATATTAGCCTTCACTGCCGGGAAGCGGCCAGCCGACTGTTCAACATCTGCCAAGGGGCCAGACCACTGGCTGACTTCGCCATTGAGTTCTGCACCCTTGCCGTGGGTGAAATACGGAGACCCTGGTCACCGCTTTCCACCAGGGTTTGTCTAACTCCATCAAGGATGAACTGGCCTCTCGCGAATTGGGAGAGGACCTCGAGTAACGCTGGAAATCTGAATCGACAACCGCCTCCGAGAACACGTGAGACAGCGCCTTTTTGACACCAACCCAGTATCCTGGTTTCCTAAACACCCCAAGCCACCCCGAACCCATCATTGAGGAGCCCATGAGGCTGGGACACACACATCTGAGCCCACAGGAGCGTGACAGGTGCATGCGCGAAGACTGCTGCCTCTATTGAAGAGGTCTCGGCCATCTCCGAGCTACATGCCCAGAGATGACGGGAAACGCCAGGGCTCGCCAGGACAAGGGCAGACCCTGACGAGCTGTGCTGTCACCGTCTTTCAATACCAACAACCCTCCACTGGGACAACCTTCAGCACCATATTCAAGCTTTTGTGGACTCCGGGGCCGCAGAGAATTTCAATGATCAAGACTTCACCAGAGAATTACAAATCCCATGCATGAAATGTCCCATCCCTCTAGATTCAAGCCCTCAATGGACGCCCCATTGGCTCCAGCCAAGTGGAATATCAGACGAAGCCCATTCTACTGCAGGTTGGGGTGAATCATTTAGATTAATTTACTTATTTTTCTTTTGATCACGACTCCCGAGAACCCCCTTATCCTAGGGTACTCCTGGCTAGTGCTACATAACCCACTATTCTCCTGGTCCACGGGACACCTACTATACTGGGGTGAGGACTGCCAGACTAAACTTCTAAGACCCCCACCAAGAGCCTCACCATGTCCTCCTGCATCCATTGAAGACCAAAACTTCTCCGCTCTCCCTCCCGAATACTTCGACCTCCGGGAAGCCTTCAGTAAGAGGCAAGCCACCACCCTTCCCCCCCATCGTCTATAAGACTGTGCCATAGAACTCCTCCCCGGGGCCGTCTGTACTCCCTCTCGACCCCTGAAGAAGCAGTCATGGACAATTACATCCGGGAGTCGCTGGAGGCAGGTTTCATTCACCCTTTACACCCCCAGCTGGTGCAGGCTTCTTCTTCGTGGGTAAGTAGGATGGAGGCCTGCATCCTTGCATCGATTACAGAGGACTGAACCGGATTACGATCAAGAATCCTTACCCCCAACCCCTGATGTCCGCCGCCTTAGAGTTGGCCCAAGGGGCCCAATTTTTCACCTGAGAATCAGGGAGGGAGATGAGCGTAAAACTGCCTTTAACATCCGTAGTGGTCATTATGAGTATTTAGTCATGCCCTTTGGATTATCGAACTCACCAGCAGTCTTGCAAGCATTGGTCAATGACACACTTAGGGATATGTTGAATCGGTTTGTCTTTGTTTACCTCGACGACAACCTGATCTTCTCCTAAACACCTCTGGAACACATACTGCCCTTCCGCTAAGTCCTGAGACGTGGATGACAAGAAACTTCACCCATGCGTTCACCCTTTTTCTCCAAGCAGTTCTCGCCAGCATAACGCAACTATGATGTAGGCAACCAAGAGCTCTTGGCAGTTAAATGGGCCCTTGAGAGGTGGAGACACTGGTTGGAGGGGGCACCTCATCCTTTCGTGATATGGACGGGCCATAAGAACTTTGTCTCCATTCAAGAAGCCAAGAAGTTGATCGTTCGCCAGGCTAGGTGTGCTCGATTTCACACTAGCCTCTCGCCCGAGATCCAAGAATCAGAAAGTGGAAACCCTGTCCCGCCAACACGATATCTCTAACAAAGAGGGAGACTCCAAGCCCGTCATCCCCAGCTCCCGCGTTGTGGCCCCTGTGATATGGAGTATTGAGACCACGGTACGACAAGCCCAGGCCCGAGAACCTAACCCCGGCGGAGGTCCACTAACAGACTTTTTGTTCCGTAATCAGCCCATTCTCGAGTGCTACAATGGGGACACTCCTTTAAATTAACTGGACATCCAGGGGTCAATGGGACACGGGAGTTCCTGAGGTGGAAATTCTGGTGGCCCAACATGATTGAGGATGTGAGATCCTTTGTTGCGGCCTGCTCCACCTGTGCCCAAAGCAAGTCCTCATGACAGCGACCAGCTGGGTTGATCCAACCTCTGCCCATCCCCAGCTGGCCCTGGTCCCACCTGTCTGTGATTTTATCACAGGGTTACCTCCATCCCAAAGGCTTACCACTATCCTGATGGTCGTTGATCGGTTCTCCAAGGCAAACCGTTTCATCGCCTTACCCAAGTTGCCCTCAGCGAAGGAGACCGCTGATCTCATGATTACCCACGTCTTTCGACTACACAGACTTCCCCAGGACATTGTATCAGATCGTGGGCCCCAGTTCATCACACAGTATTGGAAGGCCTTCGGCTCCCTTTTGGGGGCGTCGGTAAGTCTCTCCTCTGGGTTCCACCCATAGGCTAATTGGCAAACTGAGTGTGCCAACCAGGAGCTGGAGAAGTTCTTCCACTGTTTTGTCTACACTTAGGCCAGCAACTGGAGCAAGTTCCTCGTCTGGGCGGAATATGCTCAAAACACACTAACGAATTCGTCCACTGGACTGTCGCTGTTCGAGTGTCAGTTCGGGTTTGCCATCCCCTGGTTCCTGAACAAGACACCAGGCAAATCGACATTGAAGGCCTCTTCGGCTCCTCCGACTGGGTCAATGAGTGTGGCTCTCCACCCGTGATCTTCCCTTAAAGGTGGATTCGCGGAAGCTCGCTCCACGCTACATAGATCCTGAGTCGTATCAACCCGTTCACCTATTGTCTCCAACATCCCAGGTCTTCCCAGGTCAAGATACTGAGTCGAATCAACCCGGTCACCTATTGTCTCCAAGTTCCCAGGTCTATGAGGGTCTGCCCATCCTTTCATGTCTCCTGTCTCAAGACAGGAGTTAGGACCAGTCCCTTCTCTCCCCCCACACCTGCCCCTCGCCCCCTCCACTTGTGGATGGCCGCCCAGCCTTCACTGTCCGCCATCTGTTGGAGGCTCGTCAGGTCCGAGGCACCCTGCATTACCTGGTGGACTGGGAGAGCTACGGTCCCGAGGAGCGGGCGTGGGTGCCTGCCCGGGACATTCTGGATCCGGGACCTGTTCGGGACTTCAACCAACTACTTGGTGGTCGCCCTGGCTCCGTGGCTGGAGACACTCCAAAAAGGGGTACTGCCGTGGTTCCACCTGTCACCAGAGGGCGGCAGAGACCATCCTAGAGACATTAATGACACTCAGGTGGGTCATATTACACATTATGATTTCCCTGTTAAAATAGGTGTGTTTTCTGGTGTCCTTTGCAGAAGCTTGAGTTGTTGACGTGTGCGTTTGTTTCCTGAGTGAGTTTGAGACTTAGTGTTTGTTGTTTTTCCAGTGTACTGTGATCCTACCTGTTACCTACCAATACCTGTTTATCAGCAAAGTAGTTATGTTTATCCTTAACCACTGATTCCTCGTCTGGTCTCTTCTCTGCACCTGGGTCCGACCTCACCACGTCACAGATTGAATGAGTAGCGGATGTCGTCAAGCTTTTTTTCAAAGTGGTTGACAAAGTCGTCCACAGAGAGGGGGGAGGGGGAGGATTAAGGAGGGAGGAGAAGGTGGGAAAGGGTTTCCTAATGTTAGAGGCAGAAGCTTGAAATTTAGAGTGGTAGAAATGGGCTTTAGCAGTGGATACAGAGGAAGAGAAGGTAGAGAGGAGGGAGTGAAAGGATGATAGGTCCTCCGGAAGTTTTGCTCAGATGCCCGTAGCCTTGTTTTGTAAGCTCGCAATGAGTCACTCAGCAACAGAGCAGGGGGAGAAGGTCAACCTGGCCGAGAGGAAAGGGGACCGTGCGAGTCATAGGATGCGGAGAGGGAGAGTAGGGTCAAAGAGATCAGGAGACAGGAGGGAGAAGGATTTAGCAGAAGGGAGAGAAGAAGGGATAGAAGAGGACAGGAGTGGGAGAGAGAGAGAGAAGATTGCGATAGAGCATGACCATCTGGGCAGGGGCTGAGTGGTTAGGGTTGGAGGAAAGGGAGACAGAAAAGGAAACAAAGTAGTGATCAAAGACCTGGAGGGGGGTTGCAGTGAGATTAGTAGGTGAGCAGCCTCTAGTAAAGATGATGTCAACGTATTGCCTGCCTTGTGAGTTGAAGGGAATTGGGAAAGGGTGAGGTCAAGAGGCAAGGAGGAGAAAGAGAGGGTTGGAAAGAAATTAATTGAAGACAGACGTCAGGAGGTTGAAGTCACCAAGTACGAAGAGCAGTGAGCCATCGTCAGGAAATGAGCTTATCAAGGTGTCAAGCTCATTGAAGAACTCTCTAAGGACACCTGGTGGGCAACAGATGACAACAATGTTAAGCTTGAGTGGACAAGTGACAGTGACAGCATGGAATTCAAATGAGGAGATGGACAGGTGAGAGAGGGAGAAAAGAGAAAATATCCATTTAGGAGAAATGATTAGACCTGTGCCACCACCGTGACGACCAGATGCTCTCGGACCATGAGAAAAAACATGGTCAGATGAAGAAAGAGCAGCTGGAGTAGCGGTGTTCTCTGGGGTGATCCATGTCTCCGTCAGGGCCAAAAAGTCAAGGGACTGAAGGGCTGCATAGGCTGAGATGAACACTTGACCGCAAATAGGCTATTCCAAACGCTGTCAGAGACCCGCAATTCCACATGGGTTGTGTGGGCAGGCTACACTAAATTAGAAGGGTTGCAGCCAAGGGGTGGGGAGCGTCTGTAAAGCCTACAGGTATAGAAAACACACACATAGTTGAAAACGCTACAAAAGAGCAAAATGAGATCATCTGTAAATAACTAGGTAAAATACTCAAGTGAGAGAGTGGTGTGGAGCCTTCCTCTCCTTCCTTCCTTGAACAACTCCACAGAACAGTCTGCCTCGGCAACGGTCTTAGTTTTACGACAAGACCACCGCTTACAACTGCCGCTGAGAAACCGGGGAGATTGAAGAATTAACGCTAATTGCCTAGCAGAGGTGGAGAGCATACCTCCCTGTACTAATTGCTGATTGCCTAGGAGAGGTGAAACCACTCCCCTTCCAATACAGCCACTGATTACCAAAGCACATCACAAATTGCCCCGCCCCTTGATCCTGGTTGTGTCAACAACCATCTGCAAGTTATGAGCAGTCAGCAGTTCCCACACCAAGTAGACCACTAGGAAGACAGGCAGCACTTAAAGTAGATGTCCCTAGCTAGCAAAAATACAGTACTAGACCACAACAGATAAAGACATAAAGTGCTTTTCAGAAAAGTGGGAATAACATACCTTGTCATTTGAAAGAGAACGATAGAGATGTTTGAATGTGATGTATTTGAAAGTTAACACTGTCTTTGATAAACACCTAATTAACAACAGAACACCTTTACTTCAAAGACATACTGTAATGTATCGTCTTTACTGTCTGGTTATACATAAATGCCCTGTTTGCTCTTTGAACAAACAAAGCAGTTAGACTAATATGCTCTCTAAACTTTCTTATACATAAAGGAACGGGATTTATTTCTATTCTGTGCAGTAGATCCTTGTGGCTGATGCCAAATCAAAGCTTTACATGAAAAACAAAAATAGAGGAATTACCCACATCCAGGAAAAAATAAATACAGCAATGAGAGACAATTTTTCAATGTACCATTTGCTACTCTTAATACATGATCACCATTCTAATTGAATAGAGCTGAAATACTGTAGACTGAGATTGATGCTACTGATTAGAATCATTGACAGTGTTCCCCTCAGTCTGTGCTTGAAATCTTGCAGAAGTCAATGAGGCCAGGGTGACAGTCTGCCTTTACGCAACTTAAGTCAACTCCCTGCCCCTACAGTAACAGGGACAAGGTGACTTACAGATGATCTATAAGAATAAGGAGCCAGGCGGGCGCCAGTCTTTTATTAGATCTCCAATACCCCTCACACACAGACCCTCAGTCCCAACCTTTTCCTCCAACGCTATCCCCCAGCCTCAGCCTCAATCTCAACACCAGCCCCAGCCCTATCCCCCAGCCTCAGCCTCAATCCCAACACCAGCCCCAGCCCTATCCCCCAGCCTCCTCAATCCCAACACCAGCCCACAGCGATATCCCCCAGCCTCAGCCTCAATCCCAACACCAGCCCAGCCCTATCCCCCAGCCTCAGCCTCAATCCCAACACCAGCCCCAGCCCTATCCCCCAGGCTCAGCTTCTCAATCCAACACCAGCCCCAGCCCTTCCCCACCTCAGCTTCAATCCGAACACCAGCCCCAGCCTATCCCCCAGCCTCAGCCTCAATCCCAAACCAGCCCCAGCCCTATCCCCCAGCCTCAGCCTCAATCCAAACACCAGCCCCAGCCCTATTCCCAGCCTCAGCCTTCAATCCCAACACCAGCCCCAGCCCTATCCCCGCACTCAGCTTCAATCCAACACCAGCCCCAGCCCTATCCCCAGCCTCAGCTTCAATCCCAACACCAGCCCCCAGCCCTATCCCCCAGCCTCAGCTTCAATCCCAAACACCAGCCCCAGCCCTATCCCCAGCCTCGCCTCAATCCCAACACCCAGCCCCAGCCCCTATCCCCAGCCTCAGCCTCAATCCCAACACCAGCCCAGCCCTATCCCCCCAGCCTCAGCCTCATCTCAACACCAGCCCAGCCTATCCCCCAGCCTCAGCTTCAATCCCAACACCAGCCCCAGCCCTATCCCCCAGCCTCAGCCTCAATCCCAACACCAGCCCCAGCCCTATCCCCAGCCTCAGCCTCAATCCAACACCAGCCCCAGCCCTATACCCCAGCCTCAGCTTCAATCCCAACACCAGCCCAGCCCTATCCCCAGCCTCAGCCTCAATCTCAACACCAGCCCCAGCCCTATTCCCCAGCCTCAGCCTCAATCCCAACACCAGCCCCAGCCCTATTCCCAGCCTCAGCATCAATCCCAACACCAGCCCCAGTCCTATCCCCCAGCCTAGCCTCAGCCTCAGCCTCAGCCTCAATCCCAACACTGCACCAGCCCTATCCCCCAGCCTCAGCCTCAATCCAACACCAGCCCAAGCCCTAACCCCCAGCCTCAGCTTCAATCCCAGCACCAGCCCCAGCCCTATCCCCCAGCCTCAGCCTCAATCCCAACACCAGCCCAAGCCCTATCCCCCAGCCTCAGCGTCAATCCCAACACCAGCCCCAGCCCTATCCCCAGCCTCACCTCAATCCCAACACCAGCCCCAGCCCTATCCCCAGCCTCAGTCTAAGCCTAACACCGGCCCCAGCCCTATCCTCACAGCCTCAGCCTCAATCCCAGCACCAGCCCCAGCCCAACCCCCAGCCTCAGCCTCAATCCCAACACCAGCCCCAGCCTATCCCCCAGCCTCAGCCTCAATCCCAACACCAGCCCCAGCCCTATCCCCCAGCCTCAGCCTCAATCCCAACACCAGCCCCAGCCCCAGTCCCAGCCCTATCCCCAGCCTCAGCAGCCTCAATCCCAACACCAGCCCCAGCCCTATTCCCCAGCCGAGCCCCAGTCCCGGCATATAAATAACTAAAGCTCTGCTATAGGTTCCACGTGGAGAAGGGCCATATCACAGCCGCACCACAAATCACCTCGGACAGTTGCTTTGACACACGGTAGAATTCTCCCGTCCCTTTAACTGAGGGGCAGGGGAGCAGATAATAGAGATCTGTCAAAGCCTCCTTACACTCCTTCTCTGAGACAGAGAGAGTGAAAGAGACAGAGAGAGGGATCTATCCGTCAGAGGAGCGTAAGGAGTTTTCTAACAGTAGTACATTGACCTTGAGTGGCTACCATTGATTTCCAGTAACGCCTCCCAAACAGCGCTCCGTACCCCGCCTCGCGCTGCAGGTCTTTGATTGGGAACACATTTCCCAAATTCCGATATCGTGCCTCCTGCCTGGGATGATGGATAGTCCTCCTGTATCCCATCAATCCTCACCTGCCTCTGAGGAGGTGACACCTTGGTCTGATTTATCATCATCTACGACACCCTGCCAACCG
The DNA here is from genome assembly GCF_002910315.2 of Salvelinus sp. IW2-2015. NCBI lineage: Eukaryota > Metazoa > Chordata > Actinopteri > Salmoniformes > Salmonidae > Salvelinus > Salvelinus sp. IW2-2015. The sequence goes on from NC_036866.1 coordinate 29,555,527, forward strand.
GCCAACCAGAGGTGGGCATCCTAAACGAAGGCCCCTCCCCCACCCGGAGGGTTTCACTGTGACAAGAGGGAGGGGGTGGGGAGAACGGGGGAAGAGAGGGTTACACTGTGAGGCATGGTGAACTAGACCTACAGATCATTGGACAACATGGAAGTGAAGTCTCTCTACTTTACTGTGTCTAATTCATGTATTTGACTCAGGTCAGCAGACCTACTGAAACTGTCTGATCCCTTATTGATCATCAACTCCTTGGACTGAACACCACACCCTGTATTTTCACACACATGTATGTCTTCTTATGTATGTCTGTGTTACACTTCATTTTTTTATGAGATGAATTAATCTGATATTCACCTCTCCCCCAAAACAGAGCATGGAAGCAGAAGAGAGAATCACAGAGCCATGAATGAACTAATCTAATTAATGTCCCAATGTTCCTCCTGCTGCTTTTATGGCTAGTTAAGAACCTTCTGCTATTTTTACGGCCATTACAAGCCAAGTGTGAGCTATCTATCTTTCACTCTATTCTATTCTCTCTCTCCATCAACGGTTGGCCAAACTCTAATCAAAAGCCTTTTAGACGTTATTCAATGAATTTCCCGATAGTAATTTCAGAAGTGCGTTCTGAATTTCTAAATCAAGTGTCAACTCCCGCCATCCGGAACACGTAGCTGCGCAAATCAAACACACCTCTGAACTTGCTACCCGGAAATCCACTATCTACAATTGAATTCCAGCCTCAGAGCTATCTTCCAAATGAACTGCCTTTAGAGGACTTAGAACTTGTCGAACAAAGAGAACAACCAGTGCTGGAGTGGCTGGAACAATTCACTGACGAGGAATTCAAACTCAGACCAGAGCCCAGTCTAGAACAGCCACAATATGTCTTGGCAAAGCCTCAGGTCTGGCTTGGTCCTTGCCAGGAGTTCCCCGATCACTCTCCCTCTCTCTTTCTCTCTCTCATTCTATCCCTTAACTATTTTTACTCTCCCTCCCCTCTACCCTATCCCATCCATCCCTCTCCCACTCGCTCTCTTCTCTCTCTTCAGAAGTGGCAGTAGTTTTAGTGAGATTGACTAGGCTCTGTGCTTTACCCTATTGCATTGTCCAAGCAAACTAAACAGCTTAACTACGCAGACCCAGCACCAAAACAGAAAACCGCAGAACAGAAATTCCTCAGAATACGTGGCCACTTAGCCAATACCCCCCAACTCTCTCTATCTCATTCTCCCTTACTCCTTTCCCTTTCCTGCCCCTTTCTGCCCCTCTCCCCTCTCTCTCTCTCTCCCTCCCTCTCTTTGCCTCTTCTTGCCAAAGGAGCCCATGCAGAATGGATTAGAGATGGCATCAAGAGGATAAGACGTATTACCAATCGATTTAAGGGGAACGTGCATTTGTTCTCCTCACAGTGAAACTTTGGATCTGGGCTGAGCACTGATGTCTAATGCTGCTGATTTGGTGATGAAGTTGGAAGGATGGAGTGTTTATCTCAGTCTGCAGCCAGAAATACTGCTGCTGTTAAATCAGTAGAGTAGATGGAATGCGCTATTGGGCTATTGTACTATTGTGCTATTGTCTTATAGCAGAGATGTGTAGCATATAAAAGCTAGCAGATTAGAGCTTTGCGTCGCTCTTAGGAGAGTAACGAAGTTAAACAGGCAGATTGAGAGAACTCTGATCAGAGCTATTTGTGATGATTTTGACTTTCCCCTAAACTGTTTCTATACCAGCCAAACCCTCTCTGAAACCAGTGAAAGACTATATTCTACTGTAAGTACTGTTGGAGCACTAGAAACACCATCAAGCCAGCTTTGGCACATCAGTTGCAGAGATCTGAGAACTAATAGATGTCAATGATTTCACACCTCAAAACCTTTCATATGAATGACTTCCACTCTAATCAAACTGCTCAGTTCACATTGTTCCTGCTTACTGGTTCAGTAAGTGACAAAAAAGAAGGGTTTCCTCACTAGCTGGTAACCGACCTAAAGCCCTGACTCAAGTGGGTCTTGACTTGGGAAGGATTGGTTTTGAGTGGTGTGTATTCTGTGCCCCCTGACTCCATGGTATACCCTATTGACCCTATAGTGTCAGGTTATTAGGGGGAGGGGGGACGGTCATTGAGGGGATGATGCCATGCAGCGTTAGGTCAGATTGTCATTGTGAAGAGGGGCAGGGATGGAGGTGTAGGGCAGAAGGGGAGTAAGGTACAGATGAGGGGTGGAGGTAGGAAAGGAGGGAGGTGGAACAAGGGGGACAGAGGCTGCTGCCATATTTCTTCATGAGGGAAAGAGACAGTGACATAGCAGCACCTTTATGAATGGCCTGTCACAGGAAATGAGGACGGATATTTCCTGTGTTCTGCGGCAGAAGAATCAAGCATCAACGGGGTGGACGCTCGCTAAGAGGAGGACTCCTAAACCAGCTAATGCATGTGCTAACTGCTAACACTGTGTGACCGCTCCTCTTTCTTCTTTTGGCTCACTATAGGACATTCTACAGTATGTGTCCAACTGTGTTTGACAATTTGAGAATACAAGATTGGGTCAGCCCGCTAAGTTAAAGTCTAAGCATTCATTCAGGGAGCTGTGTCCCTGCATCAGCTTTTGTCTCCTCTCTCTCTCCTGCTCCCTTCCCCTCTTTATTATCCTCTCTCTCCCATAATTATTAAGTGAGTAATCTGAATGACACATCCCAGTCCATGCATCTCTCTCTCGCTCTTGTTCTTTCTGTCTCTCTGAATCCCTCCATCCCTCCCTCTCTCTAGCATCATTAGTGACTGTCCAACGTTGAGAGCTGAAGGGAGTTAATGTGAACTACGTCTCCCAGGGCCCACTCCTTTACTTCCTGCCGGAGGAAAAGCTGCCTATTGATTAGTTATCAGGACCTAATTGGGCTGCGATCTCCCTTGCCACCACACCGCCCTAGATGCAGTATATGACACACACACAATTTACCCAGATGACAACTTCAGCCTCTTTATTCTCTCTCTCCCTTTTCTCTCTTGTCCTCGTGCATATACCAGGGGAAGATTATTCAATCTCTCAAATGATATGGCCAGAATGAGGCCCAGTCAGATTTGATGCACAGCGGAAACTATGATCAACTATTTCGGTAATTTTCTCCCTCCAATAAACTCTTGCCATTCTAATCACATTTTTAAAATGAGAACGACGCTGCAGCTTACAGAGAGAAAACTCTCAGAGCTCAGTAAGCTCACGTAGCGCTGGATAAATCCCTGGGAGGGATTTCAATACAAAGTGAGGCGTTGGAAGCGGATAAGCAACAGGAAGGGTGTGTGTGTGCTGTGTAAGAGACATCCCAAATCTACAGTGAGCAAAGAGCCATGACTAACCCTGGTTAAGACTGTTCGCCTGTTTTAGAGAGAGCTTATAGAGACTTTTCCTCCTCTCTCTCTCTCTCTTCTCTCTCTCTCTCTCTCTCTCTCTCTCTCTCTCTCTCTCTCTCTCTCTCTCTCTCCTCTCTCTCTCTCTCTCTCTCTCTCTCTCTCTCTCTCTCTCTCTCTCGCTCTCTCTCTCTCTCCTCTCTCTCTGACTCTCTCTGACTCTCACTAGCTCTCACCTCCCTCCATCTCTCTCTCTGACTCTCACTAGCTCTCACCCTCCCTCCTCCCTCCCTCCATCTCTCTCTCTGGATCTCTCACAACTCTCACCCTCCCTCCCTCCCTCCCTCCCTCCATCTCTCTCTCAGACTCTCACTAGCTCTCACCCTCCCTCCATCTCTCTCTCTCTCTCTGACTCTCACTAGCTCTCACCCTCCCTCCACCTCTTCTCTGACTCTCACTAGCTCTCACCCTCCCTCCCTCCCTCCCTCCCCTCCCTCCACTCTCTCTCTGACTCCACTAACTCTCACCCTCCCTCCCTCCCTCCCTCCATCTCTCTCTCTGACTCTCACTAGCTCTCACCCTCCCTCCATCTCTCTCTCTCTCTCTCTCTCTGACTCTCACTAGCTCTCACCCTCCCTCCATCTCTCCTCTCTCTCTCCGTCTCTTCTCTCTCTCTCTCTCTCTCTCTCTCTCTCTCTCTGACTCTCACTAGCTCTCACACTCCCTCCCTCCATCTCTCTCTCTGACTCTCTGACTCTCTCACTCCGTGTGTCCTAAATGGAGCTTCTCTTCTCTTCTCTTACTCTCTGTATCTCTCATCCTCCCTCCATCTCGCTCTCTGAATTTGACTCTCACTCTGTGTCCGAAATTGAGCTTCTCTTACTTGGCTCTATCAATCCCTCTCCTCTCTCCTGCAACTTCCCCAGAAATTAAGACCATTTACACTTAAATTTTCTGAGCAAACACATATACACATGCACACACACCCCCTGAACACACAGACACTTTGCTTGGCTCCCCAGCCAGAAACAACATGGCCAACTCTCCATTTAGCAGCTAGATGAACGCCTTTTACAATCCCTCCCACTGCTCTATCGCTCCTTCAAAACCACATCTGACAAACATCTCATTTCTACACTCAATATTGCCATCATCAAAAGTCTACTCGTTACATCCGCTCTGTTCATCATTCAGCCTTCCTTCATCCCACCGTCCACCACAGATCAACCCTCCTCTCTCCTACTCTCCTCATCCCTTCTTTTTCCACGAGGACAGTGGCTATCCCAGTGGAAGGGTACTTTATTTAATTTTTGTCTAGTACACACACACACACACACATTCCATCCTAATTACCGCCAGCCTTCTATGTCTTGTCCTCTACACTTCAACTGTCCAATGAAGGTCTTTTGGGCCTCAACGTCATGGTTTTTAACTACAACTTAATAAAATCAAAATGTCTGCTATTGAGCGAGCGTAGTGGCTATCTGTGTTGATGGATGGTTGTGTGAGGCCAGGCCCCCTGTGGGTTCTATTGTCTCTATCTCCCTCTGATGGAGTAGAGAGTGAAACAGAGAAATCTGAATTTAGTGTGTATGGTGACTCACACGCACACCTCCAATCATAGAGCTACTGGGATGATGTTCCAATGAGAAGAACTGATGAGAGAATTATCAGGGAGAGCAACGCCAGCTTTAATGAAACTGTGTGTTGAGGTGTTTGTATTAGGCCTGCTCCTCTCTCTCTCCTCTCTTTCTCTGAAGGGGAAGCAGTATGGTTAGTAGTGCAGAGGGTTAGGCTGGGCACAGGTGTCGTTTGTACGCTGTTACTTGTGAGAAGACAGGAAAATATTCACATACTGATGCATACATCTGAACCAAATAGGATAGCAGACAGGGTGGCATGTAGCCTACTTTACTGTACTGTGCTGTCTCACAAAGACTCACTGTATGTGTTTGACCCACTGAAAATAGCCACGGTGTTCTTGCAGTTTACAGAGAAAGAGAGGGAATGGGTATTTCTGCCATCATTTGGCCTGTCCTGCCCACTCCGTGCAGATGGTGCAGAGTGCCGACATAGCCCCCCCCCCCCCCCCGCCATGACAGAGGTAGGGGTCTCTGACTAATGAGGAACTTCATATGTATACGACCACATAAATAATATCCTACAGCATACACACCATATAAATAACAGCATGCACACACGACGCAAAAAAGCACGGACGCACATACACATACACACATACACATACACACACACACATACACACTACACACCACATACACACATACACGTACTGATCATACGTATACATTTGAGTCATTTAGCAGACACTTACAGCAGCTCCCAGCCAGGCCTCCTTCGACCTGCAATATGAATCACAGTAGATGAGAGGCCACAGTTCTGATGTTACACTGCTATAATAAGGCATAGTCAAACACAACACAACTTGTGTCATAGAGCTAGAAAATGTGCATATTTACAGGGAAACATCGCATATGAGGATACACATTGCGAACATGTACAAAGCCTTACATAAAAGTGACTGTGTGGACTAACTTTACTTTCAGATGTTTCTCACTGCATTGGGCCACGTGTTAGCAACTAACCTGGCACCCTCTCTACAGTGCAGCGGCAACACACATTCACACAACACAGCAATGCACACAACAGCACACAACACACACAACAACACCACACACACACACACACACACACACACATCACACACCACACACGCCACACCAACAAACCCACAGGTGAAGCACATGTTGACACCACCACCAACACCACACACCCAAAACACACACACACACACACACTCTAATCCCGTCACCACACCAGGGCACTACGCCACAGGCACACACAAGGCCAACTCACTTAGGCACACACACAGGCACACACACAGGCACACACACAGGCACACACACACATGGGGTGACACATGGTGTGGTTCACTAATGAGCCTAATGATGTAGCAGTGTGTGTCTAATGAGAAAGGATGAGCTCAGGGCCTAGGGTTCACAGCTAGGTGTGTGTGTGTGCGTGCGTGCGTGTGTCTTTTCTTTTTAAAATAAGGCATGGCTCTCGTCCACAATTAAAAACAGATTATTATATTATACTATTCGAGATAAAAGTGATGTCTGATGAACTGGAATGTATCATACCTTTGAGCTAATTTGGTATCTCTCTGATAGTCCGGCAGTGAGTGTAAACTTCAACCAACAGTCATATTTACACTGGAATCACATGGAAAAAAACACTAAAAATAGGAAAGTACAGTACCAGTCAAAAGTTTGAACACACCTACTCATTCAATGGTTTTTTGTTATTTTTACTATTTTCTACATTGTAGAATAATAGTGAAGACATCAAAACTATGAAATAACACATGAAGCAACCAAAAAAGTGTTAAACAAATCAAAATATATTTTAGATTTTAGATTCTTCAAAGAAGCCACCCTTTGCCTTGATGACAGCGTTGCACACTCTTGGAATTCTCTCAACCAGCTTCATGAGGTAGTCACCTGGAATGCATTCAATTAACAGGTGTGCCTTGTTAAAAGTTATTTTGTGTAATTTCCTTTCCTTCTTAATGTGTTTCAGCCAATCAGTTATGTTGTGACAAGGTAGGGGTGGTATACAGAAGATAGCCCTATTTGGTAAAAGACCAAGTCCATATTATGGCAAGAACAGCTCAAATAAACAAAGAGAAATGACAGTCCATCATTACTTTAAGACATGAAGGTCAGTCAATTCAGATAATTTCAAGAGCTTTGAAAGTGCAGTCACAAAAACCATCAAGCACAATGATGAAACTGGCTCTCATGAAGGCCGCCACAGGAAAGAAAGACCCAGAGTTACCTCCGCTGCTAAGGATAAGTTCATTAGAGTTACCAGCCTCAGAAATTGAAGTCCAAATAAATGTAAAAAGTAACAGACACATCTCCACATGAAGTGTTTAGAGGAGACTGCGTGAATCAGGCCTTCATGGTCGAATTGCTGCAAAGGAACCCCTACTAAAGGACACCAATAAGAAGAAGTGGCTGGCTTGGTCCAAGTAACACGAACAATGGACATTTGTTTTGATGAATCCAAATTTGAGATGTTTGGTTCCAACCACTTTGTCTTTGTGAGATGCAGAGTAGCTGAACGGATGATCTCCGCATGTGTGGTTCCCACCGTGAAGCATGGAGGAGGAGGTGTGATGGTGTGGGGGTCCTTTACTGGTGACACTTTCTGTGATATATTTAGAATTCAAGGCACACTTAACCAGCTTGGCTACCACAGCATTCTGCTGCGATACGTTATCCTATCTGGTTTGTGCCTAGTGGGACTATCATTTGTTTTTCAACAGGACAATGACCCAACACACCTCCAGGCTGTGTAGGGGCTATTTGACCAAGAAGGAGATGGCTTGGCCTCCACAATCACCCGACCTCAACCCAATTGAGATGGTTTGGGATGAGTTGGACCGCAGAGTGAAGGAAAAGCAGCCAACAAGTGCACAGCATATGTGGGAACTCCTTCAAGATTGTTGGAAAAGCATTCCAGGTGAAGCTGGAAGCTGTTCATTGAATGCATTCCAGGTGACTACCTCATGAAGCTGGTTGGGAAAATGCCAAGAGTATGCAAAGCTGTCATCAAGGCAAAAGTGGCTACTTTGAAGAATCTAAAATCTAAATTATTTTTTGATTAATTGAACACTTTTTTGGGTACTACATGATTCCATATGTGTTATTTCATAGTTTTGATGTCTTCACTATTATTCTACAATGTAGAAAATAGTAAACATAAAGAAAAATCCTTGAATGAGTAGACGTGTCCAAACTTTTGACTGGTACTGTATGTGGACACCTCTTCAAATAAGTGGATTGTGCTATTTCAGCCACAATAGTTGCTGACAGGTGTATAAAATTGATCACACAGCCATGCAATCTCTATAGACAAACATTGGCAGCAGAATGGCTTTACTGAAGAGCTCAGTGACTTTCAACGTGGCACCATCATAGGATTCCACCTTTCTAACAAATCAATTTGTCACATTTCTGCCCTACTAGAGCTCCCCCGGTTAACTGTAAGTGTTGTTATTGTAAGTGGAAACGTCTAGGAGCAACAACGGCTCAGCCGCGAAGTGGTAGGCCATACAAGCTCACAGAATGGGACCGCCGAGTGCTGAAGCGTGTAGCGTGTAAAAAGCGTCTGTCCTCGGTTGTAACACTCACTAGCGAGTTCCAAACCGCCTCTGGAAGCAACATAACTGTTCGTCAGGAGCTTCATGAAACGGGTTATCATGGCCGAGCAGCCGCACACAAGCCTAAGATAACCATGTGCAATGCCAAGCGTCTGCTGGAGTGGTGTAAAGCTCACCACCATTGGACTCTGGAGCAGTGGAAACGCATTCTCTGGCATGATGAATCACACTTCACCATCTGGCATTCCGACAGACTAATCTGGGTTTGGCGGATGCCAGGAGAACACTACCTGCCCGAATGCATAGTGCCAACCGTAAAGACTGGTGGAGGAATAATGGTCTGGGGCTGTTTTTCATGGTTCGGGGTAGTCCCGTTGGGCCAGTAACCGTAAGATTGCTGGATCTAATCCCTGAGCTGACAAAGTAAAAATCTGTTGTTCTGCCCCTGAGCAAGGCAGTTAACCCATTGTTCCCCGGGTGCCAAAGACGTGGATGTCGATTAAGGCAGCCCCCCGCACCTCTGATTCAGAGGGGTTGGGTTATATGTGAAGACACATTTCAGTTGAAGGCATTCAGTTTTACAACTGACTAGGTATCCGTCTTTCCCTTTCCCTTTGTTCCAGTGAAGGGAAATCTTAAAGCTACAGCATACAATGACATTCTAGACGATTCTGTGCTTCCAACTTTGTGGCAACAGTGACCTGGCCTGCACAGATGAATGCGAGCCAGGTCTAATCGCCCAACATCAGTACCCAACCTCACTAATGCTCTTGTGGCTGAATGGAAGCAAGTCCCAGCAGCAATGTTCTACCATCTAGTGGGAATCCTTCCCAGAAGAGTGGAGGCTGTTCTATTAGCAAAGCAGGGACCAACRCCATATTAATGCCCATGATTTAATGCCCAGGAGCAGGTGTCCACATACTTTTTTCTCATCTCATAGTATTTCATATAGAAGTGTGTAAATACACTGGTCCAAAGCAGATAAACTGAAGGGAAAAGGTGAGGCGGAGGTCTGATGAATGAAGGTTTGAATTAGAGTGCAATAGAGCCAGATGGTGCAAGTGGAGGGGTATTAGGGAGAGAGAGAGAGAGAGAGCAGAGAGAGAGAGAGAGAGACAGTAGAGAGAGAGAGAGAGAGAGAGAGAGAGAGAGAGAGAGAGAGAGAGAGAGAGAGAGAGAGAGAGAGAGAGAGAGAGAGAGAGAGAGAGAGAGAGAGAGAGAGAGAGAGAGAGAGAGAGAGAGAGGAGAAGAAGAGAGAGAGAGAGAGAGAGAGAGAGAGAGGAGAGAGAGAGAGAGAGAGAGAGAGAGAGAGGAGAGAGAGACGAGAGAGAGAGAGAGAGAGAGAGAGAGAGAGAGATGAAGAGAGAGAGAGAGAGAGAGAGACGGTACTTTGTTTCCATGGAGTGGAAGCTTATTATCTTAATATGCATTATTTTATTCCCTTCATAAAACACTGGCAGAGAAAAGTGTGTTACCCATTCTTGTAATAGCTATTCACAGCTCCCTCATTCTATTACAGAAGATACAACACTTAGTTAAAACCCCCCCAAAACACTTCATTCTCTCTGCTGCTAATTAAATGAGTGTCTGAGATCTGATGAGGCCCATTGGAACAGCAGCAGTCTGGTCCTTCCCCATTATGAGCGAGACTAGGATTTAATATACATATTAAATAGAGTTAATACATGGCATTACATTGTGATTCTTAGTTCATATGAAGCCAACCTCCCATTGGGGCTATAATGAGAGATTATGAAGCACAAGCTCAGTAATGGTGGATTCCTTACATTAGTTAATGTGGGTTTATTGAAGTTACATTGAGTTTATCTGCCATAATAAAGTGTACTGTGAAGTGAACACACAGTATTGTCAGATGAATCGTTAGTGATTCTCCCACACAGACACACACCTCTCTCACGCCCCTTCCAGAGCAACGGAACAACACAACTACAGATGTAGATTAGAAAACATGAACATTACAGGAAAAGAAATACTTCAAAATGAAGCAGTGCTCATACGATCAGGAGAACCCGGTCACGGATGTAATCATTTGTAAAGTCACAGCAACAGTAAATCACAGGCCAGCCCTGAAAAGAACACTTTTACCCAGGATACATCAGTGCTCTCCTGCGGTGAACTCAGAAAGGTCACATTGTCTCTCATTAACACTATGGGTATTTGAGATAAAGCCGCTCATAGTTTCTGATAAACCCACCCACAGTTTCTGAGAGGACACAGATTGGACAGGCAATTTTTTTGACAGTCCGGGAGCCCTTCTATTTGAGCAGGCCCAGACTGAATCAGTGAAGTGAAACAACAGTGAAACGAAGGGATAGACTGTGGATTCCAGGCTAGAGAAAATATCATGACCTAGAAGATCTGTAGGACTACATATGGCTTCCAGAAAATGTTAAAACAATGGAATCTTAGATTCCTGCTTTGTATGGTCCATCCATTCTCAGCAACAATATGAATCATATACATTATTGAAAACGAATAATTACATTATTGCTAATTGCATTATTAGAAGGAAATACCATGTGCATTAGTATTATAGCTATTACTGTGTAGTAAAAATCTACTTGGATGAAGAAATATCATGTTGATTATACGAACAAGATAGTCTAAATTACATTGTTTAAAATGTGTTTGACTGTTTCATAAGACACTTAATTTACAGAGATTTATCGCAATTACACTTTACAGTTCTTCTGCTAACTAATGATGACTAGCTATGTGTTTACACAACAGCAGCACAGTGGTATCAGAAAGGACAGCTCTCCTCTCTGATATTTATTCAACCMATCAGAGACTCCTCCTCAGAGAGAGCCTCCTCTGTTTGGTGTTTTAATGAATAAAACAGTGTGTTTATCCTCTGTGTTTAGCGTTAAGTCCCCATGAACAGTCACAGGGACCAGGAGAATATGTACTTGTTTTGAGGCACAGGGGACTTGGTGCTGCTGGAGGCTTTGTACTTCTAGATGTTGCTTCCTCGTGAGAATCGCTMCACAGAGAGACACGTTATTTACTCTCCTCTCCTCCTCCGAGGAGCCTGTTCTGTTCATTAGAAGGGGAACAGGCTCTACTGGGGATTCCTCCATATCAGAGCAAAGAGACAGAGAAGTATTTTATGGCCTGAAGGCTGACATTGTGTGTTATGTAGAGTTATGAAGAGCTTATAGTGAAAGTGGCATATATGACATAAAAGTCCTGGTCCTATGTTTGCCTTGTTTTTCTTCTTTCGTCTGTTTAAAATAAGAAATGATCACTTTACCTGCTCTCACATCCAGACTCGAGGATGTGTGGAATTTAGGCAGAACCTGTAGGGGGGAGCAAGTCAAGTCCAAAAAACATGTTTTCACCAAGTCAAATGAATTTATTGTGTGAGAGGTTTTATGATGCTTGTATTTTAACTAGGGATGGGCAACTGGCGGCCATGCGGATCAATTTTCTTTTTTTAGGTACTCGGTCGGGGTCTCAACTTACTGAATAGTAGAATACACAAGGTGCAATTTCTACATTTGGTTGTGCATCAGCAGTTTTTCTCTTGTTACGTCAGTCACTGATAGTCATTCAATTAGGCCATGTCAGCTAAACATTTTTAGATAGGTAAGTTAGTCTAGTGGCCAGCTATCTAAACTGGTAACAATCGTGGGCCAGCTCTAAATGCATGTGTGGGTGTAGATGTGTGTATGCAGACTCGCAAGCCTCCGCGGCCCATCATGATGAGGTCAGATCTTTTCTGACCTTCAACCCCATAAAAGTTGCCCATCCCTGCTACAACATTTTTACTAAATTAAATGCTATTTGGAGAACAGCAAAAACAAACTAAAAGGAGCCCAGCAATTATCAAAGTGATGCTGTAGGTTAATTCACCTCAGTCGATCTACAAACACACTGATCAAAAATATTAATGCAATATGCAGCAATTTCAAAGATTTTACTGAGTTATTGTTTATATAAGGAAAGAAGTCACTTGCAATAAATACATTAGGCCTTAATCTATGGATTTCACATGACTGGGCATACAGGTATGCATCTGTTGGTCACAGATACCTTTAAAAAAAAGTGGGAGCGTGAATCAGAAAACCAGTCAGTATCTGGTGTGACCACCATTTGCCTCATGCAGCCCCACACATTTCTTTCACATAGAGTTGATCAGGCTGTTGATTGTGGCCTGTGGAATGTTCTCTCACTCCTCTTCAATGGCTGTGTGAAGTTGCTGGATATTGGCGGGAACTGGAAAACGCTTCCATTTTCAGCTTCCAGTAATTGTAAACAGATCCTTGTGACATGGGGCTGTGCATTATTATGCTGAAACATGAGGTTATGGAGGCAGATGAATGACACGACAATGGGCCTCAGGATCTCGTCACGGTATCACTGTGCATTCAAATTGCCATCGATAAAATGCAATTGTGTTCGTTGTCCATAGCTTATGCCTGCCCATACCATAATCCCATTGCCACCATGGGGCACTCTGTTCACAACGTTGACATTAGCAAACCCCTCACCCACACAATGCCATACACACTGTCTTGCATCTGCCAGTACAGTTGAAACTGGGATTCATCCATGAAAAGCACACTTCTCCAGCGTGCCAGTGGCCATCGAATGTGAACATTTGCTCACTGAAGTCGGTTACGCCAAACTGTAGTCAGGTCAAGACCCTGGTGAGGGTCTTGCATGCAGATGAGCTTCCCTGAGATGGTTTCTGACAGTTTGTGCAGAAACTCTTCGGTTGTGTAAACCCGCAGTTTCATCAGCTGTCCGGGTGGCTGGTCTCAGACAAACCCGCAGTTTCATCAGCTGTCCGGGTGGCTGGTCTCAGACAAACCCGCAGTTTCATCAGCTGTCCGGGTGGCTGGTCTCAGACGACCCCGCTGGTGAAGAAGCCGGATGTGGAGGTCCTGGGCTGGCGTGGTTACACGTGGTCTGCGGTTGTGAGGCAGGTTCCCGGAGTGGCGCAGTGGTCTAAGGCACTGCATCTCAGTGCAAGAGGTGTCACTACAGTCCCTGGTTCGAATCCAGGCTGTATCACATCCGGCTGTGATTGAGGGTCCCGTAGGGCGGCGCACAATTGGCCCAGCGTCGTCTGGGTTTGGCAAAGGTAGACCGTCATTGTAAATAAGAATTTGTTCTTAACTGACTTGCCTAGTTGAATACAGGTTGGACGTACTGCCAAATTCTCTAAAACAAGGTTGCTTGTGGTAGAGAAATCAACATTAAATGCCCTGGTGGACATTCCTGCAGTCAGCCAATTGCACGCTCCCTCAAAACTTTAGACATCTGTTGCATTGAGTTGTGTGACAAAACTGCACATTTTAAAGTGTTCAAGTGTTCAAGCACAAGGTGCACCTATGTAATGATCATGCTGTTTAATCAGCTTCTTGATTTGTCCCCAGCACAAGGTGCACCTATGTAACGATCATGCTGTTTAATCAGCTTCTTGATATGCCACACCTGTCAGGTGGATGGATTATCTTGGCAAATTATAAATGCTCACTAACAGGGACGTAAACAAATTTGTGCACAAAATTTGAGAGAAAAAAAGCTTTTTGTGCATATGGGAAATTTCTGGGATTTTTTATTTCAGCTCATGAAACATGGAACCAAAACTTTACATGTGTTTATATTTTTGTCCATGGTAGTAACCTATTTTTTGCTCCTGCTGAGATATGCTCCATCTAACGTTAGTTACTTACTTCATTCTTAGCTGGCTAAGTAATACTAGCCAGAGACCTTCAATGTTACTGCTATAGAAGTCTCTGCCAGCAGCTAGCCACCTGACTGACTGACATAGGCCTATCAATAAGCGACTATTTACCAGTTGTGCACAAATTCTCAGAGAGACAGTTTTTATTTGTTTAGGGGATGTCTGTAGACACGGCAGAAGTCACGGGACAGTTTTTAAATTGCCTTTTTCCGGCATCTCCCAAACACAGGCACGATTAGAACTGTCAGATCAAGAATATAAGTGTTCCTAAGCTTCAACACTGGGAGCAATATTTACAGTGGGGAGAACAAGTATTGGATACACTGCCGAACCCAATAGAAAATCTTTGGAGGGAGCTGAAAGTCCGTATTGCCCAGCGACAGCCCCGAAACCTGAAGGATCTGGAGAAGGTCTGTATGGAGGAGTGGGCCAAAATCCCTGCTGCAGTGTGTGCAAACCTGGTCAAGAACTACAGGAAACGTATGATCTCTGTAATTGCGAACAAAGGTTTCTGTACCAAATATTAAGTTCTGCTTTTCTGATGTATCAAATACTTATGTCATGCAATAAAATGCAAATTAATTACTTAAAAATCATACAATGTGATTTTCTGGATTTTTATTTTAGATTCCGTCTCTCACAGTTGAAGTGTACCTATGATAAAAATGACAGACCTCTACATGTTTTGTAAGTAGGAAAACGTGCAAAATTGGCAGTGTATCAAATACTTGTTCTCCCCACTGTACATGTTGAACCATAACTTTATTGTGTACCAGATATAATTTTGTGTTTTTAATTAGAAAAAATGWCAGAGGTCCAGACCTCGGTGTCCTCATATCTAGTTATGGCCCTGGTGGTAATATTTAATTCAGTATAGAAATGTGAAGGCGGCTTAACTTACCCTGTCCCATGGCTCAACTTACCCCATACCTGGGTAAGTTTTGCAAAGAAACCATTTTTTTTGGACAAGCTATGTTTTCAAAAATAGTAATGTTTACATTAACTATTTCCAGAGATACACAACATCCTGAAATATATATAGATATATTTGTTAGAAATAATACTTGATTTCCCTTGACGGAGTGATGCTGAATGTAAAAGTGACTTAATTTACCCCAATCTCCCCTAATATGTGTTATCGTCAAACAAAGTAATGATAAACAGAAACAGAGAACCCTTGCATCTTCAGAGGGGACGATATCACCCACCTGCCATTACTAATGTTCGTTACCTAGGCCTACTGTCTTATTCCAAAGGGTGGCGCTGTTGGGTTTGCTATCAGCCATTCACATGGCCGGACCCATGCTTTCACAACCCTATCGACAAAAACACAAGTGTACAGTACTTTAAATGACTTCCCTGACCAAGAACTACTACCAGAGAATATGAAAATCGTCAAAGACAATACGTAGGCTATCATTAGAACATAGAACGCATAATTGAACATGTCCATAAGGCCAGAGCTGTATAAATAGCTCTGAATTAGGTTTCATACACGCATAGGCTGAGAGAAGTGAGTGCATTGACTGGTAAATGTTCCAAGATTAAGCGGTGTTTACGTTAATGTATCTACATCGTTCCACAATGAAAGATGTATTAGTTCTAAATAATTACACGCAACATAATATTCCTAGGGCCTACTAACTACCACCTAGCACTACCCTTCGAGATATTATAAGCAATTGGATATCTTATATTCGTTATAAAACCCCAATGTTTAAAAGGTATAGCCTATACCTCTTTGTTATGCTGACAAAAATAGCCTACAGTTTGATTGATTAACGTCAATAGTGTCATAAACTTCTGGAAACCTGTAAACCTCTGTAAATTAACTGTCTTTTTTATGTTGCTTATAGCCTATGTATGTATTTATAGACAACTTTATTGAAAGAAACGGGATGAACCTGTTGAAAATCGTTATAACCAATAGGCTATGTATTGTAGTGTTTCTTTATTTTGTTTTTACTGTGTTTAAGTTCTAGTCCGGAGAGAGTTAACTGATAGGCTCGGTTCTTTCCCAAAATATTGGATCATCTAATATTATGCTAATTGTCCCTCAGAGCGAGATAGCCCATTGGCTGTGAGTCCAATACCATTTCATATTTGAGCCCTGACGTCAGGACGCCTATAAAACTCAGCAATGCATTTAAACTCGTCTGCGGGGGTTGATCCCTTTAAAAAAAAAATCTCTCTCCGTCAAGCCTGGCGTGGAGTTTTTTTTTGTATTATTCTCTTCAAGGCACGAATTTGCCAGTGACACCTCACGTGAACCTCCTTCAATTTCGCGCACTAATCCTAAAAGAAGGCATGAAGTGTTAAATGTTAGAAACACACAGAACCGCGTGCAGACAAGGAGAGAGAGGGCGAAAAACGAGAGAGCGACGCACGCGCTGCTCTAGTGCGTCTGTGCAAACACTGCGTTAAAGAGAGAGAGAAAAAGATCCAATTTCAAAAACCAAAAACGTGCGCAGCACAATTAGGCTAGAAAACCCCTTGTTTTTCCAAATTTTTGAGAAAATAAAATAAATAAAGAAGTCAAGCTGGCTCAGTGCGTGTCACCGCAGCCCGCTTTGACAGGTGCTGCTCAACCCGTTTGGAGGACTGCTGTCAGCAGCAGCAGCAAAAGGATGGCATCAGAACTGGCAATGAGCAACTCCGACCTGCCCACCAGTCCCCTGGCCATGGAATATGTTAATGACTTCGATCTGATGAAGTTTGAAGTGAAAAAGGAGCCGGTGGAGCCGGATCGCAGCATCAGCCAGTGCAGCCGYCTGATCRCCGGGGGATCCTTGTCTTCCACCCCGATGAGCACGCCTTGCAGCTCGGTTCCCCCTTCCCCAAGCTTTTCGGCGCCCAGCCCGGGCTCCGGGAGCGAGCAGAAGGCTCACCTGGAGGATTTTTACTGGATGAGCGGCTACCAACAGCAGCTGAATCCCGAAGCGCTGGGCTTCAGCCCCGAAGACGCGGTAGAGGCGCTGATCAGCAGCAGCCACCAGCTCCAGTCCTTCGATGGCTATGCTAGAGGGCAGCAGTTTGCCGGGTCGGCCGGGGCAGGAGGCGGCATGGCCGGGGAGGAGATGGGCTCAGCAGCCGCTGTGGTATCGGCTGTTATCGCCGCAGCAGCAGCGCAGAACGGAGGTCCCCACCACCACCACCACCATCACCACCACGCCGGGGGACACCACCCCTCCACCGGGGTCCCGTCCAACGCTAGCTCGGCGGGCAGCCACCAACACATGGGACACCTGGACCTGGACGACCGGTTTTCGGACGACCAGCTGGTGACCATGTCAGTACGGGAGCTGAACCGACACCTCCGCGGGGTCAGCAAGGAGGAGGTGATCCGGCTGAAACAGAAGAGGAGGACCCTAAAGAACAGAGGCTATGCCCAGTCATGCCGCTACAAGCGGGTCCAGCAGAGACATGTTCTGGAGGGTGAGAAGACGCAGCTGGTCCAGCAGGTGGACCACCTCAAGGCAGAGATGTCGCGGCTGGCCAGGGAGAGGGACGCATACAAGGACAAGTACGAGAAGCTCATCACCAACGGCTTCAGAGAAAACGGATCCAGCAGTGACAACACCCCCTCATCCCCAGAGTTCTTCATGTGAGTTTCACAGTTTAGAAAATAGTCACTTTTTTTAAAAAGAGGAAAATAAACTGTTGTTAATTTTGTCTGGATCGTAAAGTTTCCGTGCGTAAAGGTGGGGATTGGCAAAGACACACATTTATATATTTTTATTTTCTTTACACATTTTGTGGTGATATTTAATGAGAATGCGGTTAGGTAAATGTTCCGTGTTAAATTAGGTTTGTAATGTAAAGTGTTATAAACTGGCCTTATAGGGTTTGATCACTGGATTACATTGTTAGAAATAGCCTGTATAGATCTTATTCGTTGTGTTTTGCCGTCGTTATTTTGTATTTTAAAAAGGATAGAGAAAACATTTGTGTGCATTTTGTTTCGTGGGGCATCTCCCTCAAAAGTGACAAGTGATCCTTAATAATCTGTGCGTACAAAACTTGCTCAATCGGCCTAAATCTTAAATTTAGGCCTACAGTACATTTAGTCAAATTTAACTGAAAGGTAACTCTTAAATATTTATTTTGTTTTAATGTCTTCTTTGTAGGCTATAATTTACCCCATTTTCATATAATCTATGTTTTTCATGTTTTGAGCATTCAAACAGTAGGCCTATGGCATAATATAGAGACGACGTTATATAGCCTAATCAACCATGCAGGTCATGTGCGGTATTTTGCTGTCCTTTCAGGAATACTTTAGTTACATTTTCTTGGATGACAACTGCATGTTATGTATTTTTATGGACTCATCGCTTTTTGGGGGATTTGGGACCAAAAAGTGTGAGGGACTTCATCCTCCATCAGTCTCCTCAACCCTCAACTCACCTCTCATCCCCTCCTCACCTCTCGCCGTCCCTTCTGACATTGAGCCTCATTCTCTACACACAAAGCCGCTGACGCATTACCTTTCACTTGTCAGGCTCGGATTATGCCTGGAGAAAGACAGACAGGACATTTGGAATTCTATCTTCTCTTGAACGGAGTGCGGTGTGTTACACGGTCGTGCATATAGCGGTGTGTAGCCCACGATTCATCTGATGCCATTTTGTACCCTACTTCTGAATTCCTGTGGATTCCTTTATAATTTAAAAAGGCATATTTTAATTCAGTCAATATTCAGTCAATGTGGTTTTTGTTACGCAACAGGTTGCTTTTTATGTTTGAATATTGTAAGATTATTTTGATTAAATGTAGGCATACTTTTGTATAATTTTTGTCCAAATGCACAACATTTTTTTCCTTCTTCTTTTCTTGTCTTTGATACAAGTATCGAAGAAGGAAATGACTTAAAGGACAAATCAGATATAGGCTTATATGYATACTCTTAAACCAGGTGAAGCTTCAGTCTGTCTTTATCAAAAGTGTTATGACGAATCACCATTAAGAGGTGGGGAAATCTCTTCATCTGAAAATGTGTCATTCTCTGAAAAAGGAAGGAATTGCTGGACTGTATTGCACGCATGTTACCCGAAACCCCGTGGGTCTAAACCGATCGGAAAACTGTTGACTGCTGGGAATTGTTGGAAATATTTAGGTGATATTCAATAACTTTAATGTTGCTATATAAAATGTAATCATGCTGAACTATGGAAATATTCTTAAAAGATGTCCTGGTGTCGAAGAAAATGACTTAAACATTGTTTGGACAACACAGTGTTCAAACTGGAATATCCAAACCCCCACCATTCAACAATAAATGTTTATGAATGGAAACTTAAACTTTCATTAATGTTCATTTTTATTAATGCATGTTTAAATTATTGTTATGCTGACTTTATCACCGGTTTTACTTGACGAATAGGCTACACTTGTGGATAAGGCCAGATTAGTCCTAATTCTTGGTAAAAATTAAGTTCATAAAAGCATTCGGGAATTGCCTATAGGCCTATAATTTCTGTGTTTTAGTATTATCCCTTTCGTGTAAGCTCAATACACCTTTGCCTCCTGCTGTGCTGTAGGCTATAGACAAATCTTAGGAGGACAATATAGACCTAAAGCAACAACAAAAAAATGTTTCTTGCTTATAAAAGCATACAGTAACTTTATGTTGTGTTGAAGACGCTGTAATAACGTGTCGTATTTAGCTCTTCCGCTGTGTTGTACAGAAATAAGATTTATTTCACCTGTTGCTTAATTGCTTATTAAAGAGAATTACAACAGTCTAAACTAAATATTCCAGTTTATTTAGACATTAGGCCTAGGCTACATATGCGGATTGTTTTATGCACATCACGCCGGGCACAGGTCCACAGTCCCATTTTGTTCATAATTAATATAAGAGCAAACGTTTGCTCTTTGCTCCGTAGCAGTCGAAAAACTCGACCCTGAACCCTTTAACTCAAAAGTAAAATTCTAAATATGGCATGGAGATATAGCCTAGTATTTAGTTCAATAAAAACGGTCCCTATATTTACCTAAGGTCAATTGAAAGGGAATTAGGCTACTTGATGCGCAGAGGGTAGCCTGGAACGAAGTTCAACATGTCATATTTTTCCCCGAAATAATTTTTAACGAATAGGCTACACATCGTTCACTGTTTGCTTATGGTGGAACATAGGCTATTAGTCCAGTGTAAAAAAATGAACATGTTTGGAGTCGGGAGATTTTTAATGCAGGGAAAGTCAGATCGTGAACCTCTAAATGGTTGTTCCATTTCATTATCATTCTTGTCAAATTTCTTCGTTCGATTTTGAAATTGGAAAAAGGCTAATCAAATGAGTAGACGAAAGAAATACATATTTCGTTATGACTTTGACAATGTTACAACTACGCGGGACAGTTTTTTAAATGGAAGAATCCAGCATGTGGTGCATGTCTTTGTGTGCTGTGTCTGTTTCGTCCCTTTTTACCCGCAATGCTTGATTCTTTTTACTATCCCATTCTTCTGCATAATAATAGATAATAACATTATCTTCTTACTAATGTTGTTAAATTCTGGTTTGCATAATCATATGTACAGTGCTGACTGGTATGAAGGCTAGGTTATAACAGAACGCGCGAGCCTTAAAAGGAAGGCAAGGCTATGCATTCCTCAGAAGCAGACCTAGTACCTATGGGGACATTGAATGATTTTGTTATTGGCTATCACTTTTTATTTCATCAATACTTCTTAATCTGTAGACATTCTAGTTTGGAAAGAGTGAGAGGCATAGATGGAATGCTTTTCCACATGAGATCACCTGCTGCACCTGCTTTTTGGGCTGTGCTCGTTTTCCTGTGTGCGTGCGAGGTTGTGTGTGTGCGTGCGAGGTTGTGTGTGTGCGTGCGAGGTTTGAAACACTTTGGAATAGATATTCAAAAAGCAAATTCATTCTATTTTAAGCAGATAACAGTTAACTGATGGTTTCCCTTTACATCCTGGGTTAGCAGCATGGCTGAGATAAGTGTGTGTGCTGTGTGTGGAATTCAGAACAATCAAACTGATACTGCATCGTAGCTCACTGTCTCTGTCTGTTTGTCCTCAAACTTTGATGCCTCCCCCATCTCTCTCTAGTTTTGATACCTCTGCAACTTTAAGGGAAGATGGCCGCAGTCTGTTCCCCACCCCCAGGTGCTGCTCATACACAGAGCACAGAGAGGTGCAGGCTGGGATATCATGGTCCTCCCCCGGCCGGAACGGACTATTTCCCCTTTGACAGAGAGAGAGAGAGAGAGAGAGAGAGAGAGAGAGA
>NC_036866.1:29578352-29579875 GCF_002910315.2 Salvelinus sp. IW2-2015
CAGAAGAGAGATGAGAGAGAGAAGAGAAGGAGAAGAGAGAGAATCTCTCTACACACACACACACACACACACACACACACACACACACACACACACACAGATATTATATTAGGATTAATTGAATCAGCATGAAGTGTAATTCCATTCTCTGTCCCAGCATATTGACTGGTGTGCTGTGATCATTTCTACTATGTCCAATGATCAGGTTATTACAGATAATGCAGTTGTCTCCTGTCACAATATTGGACTTTCTCTCTGAGGTCAACAATGGGAAATCACTTTGAAATACATTCTTATTGACATTTCAATCAACATGATGTACTTCACTTTAATGCCTTTATTAATGGCACAATGGCTCTGTGTGCATTGTGTGTTTCAAGTTGTATTAGTCGAATGAGCTGTCGTATGCACTGGATACACATGGTACACACCATCCAACGACAGTGCAACAACAATAAGAGATAAGAAAATATGAGAATATGAACATAAAGTACATGGCTCAGTAGAATAGAATACACATTTTAGCATCAGTATGATACAGGAAGTGTGTGTGTGTGTTCTTGTGTGCACGTGCGTGTGTGTGTGACTAAGTGGATGTGCTAGGAAGTCAATGTCCAGCATTGCGTCTTTTATTTGACCTTGCGGTGAGAGAGAGTCTATCAAAGCATCCATTCCTCCAACCTGTCTGTCTATTGAGTGTTCAGTGTAGACAATCTATATGAGCAGATTACTTTCTCCCTGTATTATAATGCATTTAATTCAATATATGCATTGTTAGGAAGAAATCTGAGATCATCCAAATGCCCTCAATTCCTCTGCTTGCATATTATATCCTCCAAGAACGATCTTTTGGTATTTGTTTCATTAGTACATTGTTGACATAGTCCCAAAATGTTTTGCTTGTCAGCAATCTATTTTTCAAGAAATGTAACTTTCAAAATACAGAAATCATCCCCGTATGATGCATTTTTCATCATATGATGCTGCGTTTTACGTCATATGATGCAAAATGCATCCTACAAGGATGATTTCTGTATTTTGGGACTATGTCAACAATGGACTAATGAAACAAATGCCAACATATAGTTTTTGGGTGGAGTTTTCCTTTAAGAAACTCAGCAACAGAGCAAAGGTTGTAACCACCTCCTCACTTAGTCAAATGTTTCTGTAGTTGTTTCTGAATGCATTATGAAAGCTGCTTTTGTTTAAACCAATTATGCTATTATTAATATTAATTAATAGGAACCCCCCCACACACACACACACAAACACCCACACTTGCCCTTACAACGGCACCACAAAGGGTTAAACACATAGTATTCACATTCAAAAGAGGAAACAATTTCAATCTCTTCCACTCACTCCCCATCTGCATCTCTCTGTGCGTTGCGATAAACATTTACATTTAAAGTGATTTAAATCAACCGCGTTTATGTACCTCTGTACTGCGTCCATCACTCTGCCCTAGGAATGCAGGAGTCTCTCTCTCTCTCTCTCTCTCTCTCTCTCTCTCTCTCTCTCTC
>NC_036866.1:29579900-29598681 GCF_002910315.2 Salvelinus sp. IW2-2015
CTCGCAAAGAGGCACCGATTTGGTAGATGGGGTTAAAAAGACAAAAAAGTTCTAATTACACTTTGGATGATGTATCAATACCACCAGTCACTACAAAAATAGAGGCGTCCTTCCTAACTCAGTGCGCGAGAGGAAGGGAAAAACTGCTCAGGGATTTCACCATAATGCCAATGGTGATTTTAAAAACAGTTAGAGTTTTTAATGCTGTGACTGTGAGAAACTGAGGATGGATCAAACAACATTGTAGTTACTACCACAATACTAATCTAAATAAAAGAGTAAAAAGAAGGAAGCCTATACAGAATAAAATATTCCAAACTGCATCCTGTTGAATTAAGATCTCCTGAATACAAAAGATTATGTTTTGGGAAAATCGTAAAACCACTCTCATATGTTCAAGTATGGTGGGTTCATCATGTTATGGGTATTGCTTGTCATTGGGCAAGGATTTTTTTTAATTTTTTAGAACAGAAATATTAGCTAAGCACAGGCAAATCATAGAGAAACCTGATTCAGTCTGCCTTCCAACAGACAGCTGGGAGACAAATTCACCTTTATCGCAGGACAATTACCTAAATCACAAAGCAATATATACACTGAGTTGCTTACCAAGACAACATGAATTCCCGGAGTGGTCCTAGTTACAGTTTTACTTAATCAGCGGAAAGTCTAGGGCAAGACTGAAAGGGGCTGTTTAGCAATGTTAACAACCAACTTGACAGAGCTAGAAAATTTTAAAAGAATAATTGAGTATTGTGCAATCAGGTTTGTACCAAAGCTCTTAGAGACTACCCAATAAGACTTACAGCTGTTAATTGATGCCAAAGGTTTTGAACAGTATTTATCAGGGAGCTTTATTTACATTTTTAATCTAAAAATGTCTACTTTTCTTCCTTGGACATTAAGAATATTTGTTAAGATTTTGACAAAAAATGACAAAATACATTTATCCCATTTATATTAGCACATGAAAAAGTTGAAGAAATCCAGGTGAACTTCTGAGCACTGTAGCTCAGAGATCTTGAAGACGGAACATTCAACTCTTTTCACAATTATATATATTTTTGAACAACTTTAGGTCAACCATCTTTTGTTAATTATTGAAAATCAATAAACTGGATAGCAACTCAGTCCAACCCTAAAAAGGCATGTATTTTTACATGATTGTCCAACACTGTTAAAGCCTTGCTTTTTCATTCAACAGAGATATCAAATATGTTAATAACCAAATCTCCTAACTTTTTTCTATTTATTCACTATATAATCAGAACATAAAAAGTTATTAAAATGATCACTAGTATATACAAAATTTCAAACAAGTTAATCATATTAATACTATCCCATATGACAAAAAAAACACTAGATTTTTCAAGGCGGTTACCCACTGACAAGAGTTGAAAATGCCTCTAAGGAGTACAGATACTTAAAACAGACAATTATTTTTAAGTTCAATACAAACATCTCTAATAATGAAAATAATTCATTAGAAATTCCCCAATAAACATAAACGTTCTTAACAATCTTCAGCACTCTGAATAGTTGACATTAACCCAAAAAATCTGAGAAGTAGTTTTCGAGTTGACAATTGCACATTTTTCTAACTTCAGTGTATACTTACACAATTTAGTTTGTCTTCAGTTTTTTTAAGCTCTAAATCCTAATTAAATGAACATTATTTTAACCATACTCATCTCTTCTCTATAAGTAGGTGACACATTCCTGATTGTCGGACGTCCCGATTGGCCCTCTGTTTCCCGTCCCGAACCAAACATTCATTCACGGATGTTATGAAATTTAATAAGCACACAATAAAAAATGATAAAAGTTGATTTGGTCCGTATTCATCAACATTCAAACCTGTCTCATGCACTTACATGCCTATGAAACCAATATATATCTTAAGAATGTAATGGTGATGTTAAACACTTCTCCATCATTGTTGGCCTATCGTCCAACCAAATCACATTTCTCAAATCCTTTTCAGTGCTAAATTCCATTTAATCTGAGAGACACGCTTACCTCGACTACTTTAAAAAGGGTGCTTTGATAAGGAGCTTACAAAAGAATAACCGCTTATTTAACTTACCAATTAAAGACCCGAGAGTTGGTATATGGCAGATACCATGTAAGGTCTATTATAAGCGATTATTAGCGCAGATGCCGGAGAGGACTACTCCTCTCCAAGATTAAATGGGAATTTAGCTTGAGATGGGCATTGAGATGTGAATTGGTGCCTGGTTCACTGGCCCTTGAGATCCGCTGAGTTATATATGTGGGCCAATATCACGAAAACCCCGGACAATGACTGCCTGATGGAGCATAGTGTATTAACAATGATTCACCACCACCTTCATCCAGTTACTTTACCATCCTTTATTATATCATTATTGTTTCATAAGGGCAATGTAGAAAAGATACAAATGTAGATCATTTGGACAACTGTCTACCCATGGTCATTGACTGGAAATTACAGGATCATAACTCAGTACTACTCTTTAGGTCACAATTTAATTATTAGGTCAGCATTCTAAGTGGGGTGCTTAATTGAACCATTTCCACTCCAGAGTACTAATCACATTTGAAAGAATGGGGTGACACCTAAGGATTAATAGTTAAAATCATTGGTTGTGAGCTTCTGCCGCAGTGCATCTCGGCAATGCAGCTCTTAGTGTGCTCATCCATAAAATTGCATAGGTTATTCTGATGACACTCATGCTCAATCCATTTTAAACCGCTACAACTCCATTGTATGTGACATATCTAGGGAGCCTAACCACAAACCTATTACATTGTTATACGCAGCAATGATAGAATGAATTACCCTATATGGTTTCAGGAATAATGTTCATCCTCCCTAGCTCACACTGACTGGCTTCTAGTAGCCTTCCTGTATTAATCCACAAAAACTGAATATTGCGAAAACTACAGTAAATTAAGAGCTAGTATAAGCGTAGGGCTATGATACCACCTTAAAATTGAGCATTAGGGTTGTCTCGAAGATGGCGAATGTTTTGCAAATTGTCTAAGCTAGCTTCGATGTAAAGATACCCAATGGGCAACGGCTCCCATACAGAACTTCCATTATATATGATCTTCTGGGAGAGTGTCACAACATCCATAACCACGAGTACTACGTGAAGATTAAGAGCTCGTTACCTTAAGTAGAACAGTTGATTAGTCTTTGTATGAGAAATTGAGGCCGAAAGAACTTAGGGTCAATAATGAATTTAATTAGTTGTCCATATCATTTTTAGAGACTGCATGTTTTGTATTGAAACCTTAAAAAAATTATGCTATGTTTTTAAGTATCTTGTAGCTCCATTAGACTAAAAGTTAACTGTGTGTGTGGTGTGGTGTGGCAATTCTTCAACCGTACTACTGAGTGTGTGTGTGTGTGTGTGTGTGTGTGTGTGTGTGTGTGTAGAGTTGGAGCTGAGCCCGACCCCTGTGTGTTTTACCTGCAGCTCATTGAAGCTGTGAGGTGATTTACCCTTCTACTGCAGTCAGACACTGATTTAAATCAACCGCGTTTATGTACCTCTCTGCCCCAGGAATGTAGGAGTCAGTCTCTCTCTCTCTCTTCTCTCTTCTTATCTCCTCTCTCCCTCTTCCTCTGTCCTCTCTCTCTCTCTCTCTCATCTCCTCTTCTCTMTCTCTGTCTGTCTGTCTGTCTCTCTCAATTCAATTCAATATGCTTTATTGGCATGACGTAACAATGTACATTTTGCCAAAGCTTAATTTGGATATTTACTATTTACTATATTTAATATGAAAATAATAAGAATCAAAATTGTCAACGGGACAACAGTAACAACAATAACCAAGGGTCAAAATAACCATACATTGAACAATAACAATAGTGGAAGACATGTGCAGTTTGGTTGGTCTGTCAGACACTGTACCTCAACTTATGGCAGGCAGCAATGTAGTGCGCTGCCAACCTACAGCTCTCTGCATTCTCCCCCAACAGGACGGCTAACCTACTCTCATCAAAGAGGTCTTTGAAACCGAATAAGGGTTTCAAATTTGGGGAAATGACACTTTCTAATTGTTTTATATTTTTCACATTTTGTCAGGAAATGCAGCTCCGTCTCAGGTTCTGCTGTTGTGCAGTGGCTCCGTCTCTCTCTCGCTCTCTCTCTCTCTTTTCTCTCTCTCTCTTTTCTCTCTCTCTCTCTTTTTTCTCTCTCTCTCTCTCTCTTTTCTCTCTCTCACTCACCAGTCTAACAGACATTGATCTCCAGCCAGACAAGGTGACCCAAAGTGTTGTTCAGCTCTTCCGCTGTCTCTCTCCTCCTCTCTCTTTTATCTGTACATGGGAAAGACCCTGACCTCACACACTGGTGCCATGTCCTAGCATTCTCTCTGTGTCCCACACTGATGGGTGTGCATGCACCTGTTTGTACGTGTGTTGCTTTCGATTATATCTACCTTCTTATTTATCTGCACAATGTCTGCAAATGAATATCAATTTCTACAGCTCCTGGTCAACTTCCCACTCAGTAGCACACATTAGCAGTGCACATAACAGGACTCAGTAGGCTACTGCACCTTCAATCTCTACAGCAAGTGGTGAAGGGTGTGTGTCATTACCGTCCTGCTTTCTCTCAGAGTGGTGTGTGGTAGTGGTAACTCCTGGCTAAGCAGGACATGGTCCATATGGTCTCAGTGTTAATGACATTACTAGAAAAATGAATGGCTGTCATTGTTGCTTAAATATGTATAAAGAGGCTTTAATGTGCTCTTTCTCGTTCTCTCTCATTCGCCTCCATCCACGCTACACATCCACGCTACACATCCACGCTACACATCCACGCTACACATCCACGCTACACTCTTAGAAAAAAGGGTTCCAAAAGGGTTCTTCGGCTGTCCCCATAGGAGAACCCTTTTGGGTTCCAGGTGGAACCCTTTTTGGTTTCAGGTATAACCCTCTGTGAAAAGGGTTCTTCCTAGAACCAAAAAGGGTTCTTTTAAAGGGTTATTTTATGGGGACAGATTAATAACCCTTTTAGGTACTAGATAGCACCTTTTTTTCTAAGATTGTACAGATGCTTAGCGTATGTTTTAGTGAAACTATTTTCTGCCTTTTTTACTATGTTTTAATCCTTGCTTTTATTATCTCTATCCTTAGGACGTCGAGAAAGTTCCTGCATCTGTGATAGTGACCCCTGAACCCTGCCCCCTGACCCTTGACCTGGAGTCTGAGGTAACATCCGCCATCTTGTCCCTTCTCCTCCTCAGCTCACTGAT
Organism: Salvelinus sp. IW2-2015; assembly: GCF_002910315.2. Taxonomy (NCBI): domain Eukaryota; kingdom Metazoa; phylum Chordata; class Actinopteri; order Salmoniformes; family Salmonidae; genus Salvelinus; species Salvelinus sp. IW2-2015. The sequence goes on from NC_036866.1 coordinate 29,585,154, forward strand.
CACCTGGTTCATAACACACACATTACTGTTTTAAGCTAGCTATAATATTGCTTTAAAACAATTCTGGAAAAGATGAAAAGTGTACACATTCACAACTAAATCTGTATTGTATTTAATATAATAGTTATTCATATAATTGTATATTATTGTTAGATTATTATTGTTATTTCTAATATTTATTAAACAAATATTTAGCATTTTATGAAGCACAATTGTACAATTTTACTGAAGGATATACATGTTAATAGTATTTACAATTTTGATTCTCATCTTTGAATGGTCTTTAAAAAATATTTATCAAATAACTGTCAGTGTCTCTTATAAAATGGGTTCACTATTTTACAAAATAATTTTGCACATTTCAATAGGGGTTGACTTTGCTGATTTAATTTGAGAAATGTTATAATAATTGTTCACAATCTTCAGAGTGATAAAAACACACTTCCTTACCTCAGAACCTTTTCTGTGTTGATTTTGTTTAGATTTTGGAAGATATTACCACAGGATGTAACCCTCTGAATGTGTCTTTATTCAGAGAGACAGTCCAGACGATAGGTTGGCCTCTGTTTTCTATACCTCTGGTGAAGCTGTGTGTTGATAGTCTGAGATTTCTGGTTGTGAAGGCAGGCAGCGGTAGCTGTACAGGCTCCATACAGATTCCAGTTAAGTGCTAATGATTTTAATGGTCGGCGCGACCAGAGGACAGACAGGCAACTCAGGAGGACGCCTTTCTTGTTGGGACTTCTTTCACCTTCTATATCAGGGATCATCATCTGGCGGCTCGCATCAATTTGCAGAGTACAAATGATTTAGAAGTATGTTCCGGCCCCCCGACCATCCACTCAAGAACATATCTGCTCGTGGCTGAATCTAGTTGATGTTCCCTGCTCTATATGTTGTGATAATCACAATACAAATCTCTCAACAAAGTCCTCACTTTTCACTATGCAGAAATCTGAGGACAGTGACTGTACATAAGGTATCTTTTGAGGAATGTTACAGCATATATTTGACAGGCTCATGTCTCTGTGGCCTGTGTCTGTGACGGAATGCAATTCTCTGTCTGGTGTCCGACAGCACAGGCTGATTGACAGGTGAGGTGTGACATGCCCTCTCTGCTCCCTAGTGGTCATTGGATAGGGTCACGACCTTTCATCTCTCAGCTGACCCTTGACCCTGGGACTCTGTCTCCTGTCTCCATGGGGACAGACTTCACTTCTCACACTGACAGACAGAGGGACGGGTGGGAGTATGGGAGGAGATTGAGGGAGAGAGAGAGGGATGGAGGGACCTCTCTATCGGGGCAGACAGACAGCCAGGCAGTGAAGGATGGCGTGCGGAAGGAGGAAGGGAGAGGAGGAGGGAAGAAAAAGAGTTAGGGATGGAGGGATCTGGCAGTGGGTGCAGCCAGACAGGCAGGCAGACAGGGAGAGCGCAGGCAGTGACCTTACTGTTGTCCCAGTAGGATCGAAGGGCTTATTTAAAGGCCTGGTCAATGTGGAGTATCACCCTCACATATCACTGTGTCTGAGATAACAGCCTCACAGCCTGACGACTCATCACCACTGTAATACAACGCTCACATACACACTCAGACACAGTGTGTGTGTCCACTTCGTGAAATAACTCTCCGAAAAGCCCCGGAAATTTTGAACAAAGACAGCATCAATATCAGCGTCACAGTTGCTCTGTGTGTTTGTTAAGTATATGCCCTCAGGAATCGTGTGGCAGTGACAGGGTTAACGCCGATCAGTGCAATATAAGACAGCGGTGTGTGTGTGTGTGTGTGTGTGTGTGTGTGTGTGTGTGTGTGTGTGTGGCATGCCGGACATTAGACACCTGCATAACTTAGCATTTTTCTGCCTGTCAGGACGTTCTGAAGGTCACTGGTTTGGGCGGATGAGGGGGAGGTGGGATCTTGGCATGCAAGGCCGAGGAGAGAAAGAGGGAGGGGGGGGGAGGGAGAAGAGGGTGGGGTTTCAGAAGCAGGCTCAAGCATAGAGTACGTTACAGGGGTGTGAGTGTGTGTGCGTGCGTGCGTGTGTGTGTGTGGTGCCTCCCAGGCTTGCAGCAGCAGGTTAGGTTGTTATGGAAGGACATATGACACCAGCAACATCATGGTGTGTGTATGTGGGGAGGTACTGTAGTGGTGGTTGAGTTATTGTCTTTTCTTCATTAATACAGTATTGTCTTTGTCTCCTTGTACAGAAAAATTCCTTGCATAAAATATATATATATACACATAATGTCTTCAGAGCAGCACCCTCTTCTCCTTTCAAATTATGTTAATGTCCAATGCTGTATGCTCTCTCCTCTCATGTTGTCTAGTTGTGTGAGTACAGACCCCAAATTTAGTCTGTTTTATTCAGATTATTTTAATGAGTCTTTGGTGGAGACTTGGCAGAGGTGTGTGGGGCACGTGCGTGTTGGTGAGAGGGAAGCGGGGGCAGCAGAGACACTGTCCTCAGGTAGGGATGTCTGTTCACAGCATTATGATGAGAGAGATGCAGTGATTAGTTGTGAGTTAGGTTCAGTGGGAAATACATTACACTATCATAGTTCTTAGCCTTAGGGTCTTCCTGTAGCCCACAGCGTTCCCTCATCTCCTCCCTCTCTCCTCTTTTCTTCTTATGTTCATCCCCTCCTCTCCTCATACACACACACACACACACCACACACACACACACACACACACACACACACACAGCACACACACACACACAGCACACACACACACATCACACACACACACACACACACAGCACACACACACACCACACACACACACACACACACACACACCACACGACACACACACACAGCACAGCATTTCTCCTTCCTCTTGTCTTCCCTCTCCTCTCTTCCCTGCAGTGTCTCCCCAGCACTAGCTCGTTAGCTTTGCACCGCGTGTCTAATTAAACTCCAGCAGCCTTGTTTAGGCGCTGATGCTATAGAGAGTTGTGTAACATGGCACAATACCAAACACTCCTCAGGATATATCTCAAGTACCACAGTCCTAACAGGAAGAATCCATCTAGCTGCAATACACACCCTGGCGCCGATGCTAATGTTTATTAAAAACCCAACTAGCTACCATTTGAACAGCCACACACTGCAGCACTCTACATCTAAATAGAGATTTGCCTCAGCAAAATTGAGCATGGATCCCTGTACTGGGACGTCCTAGTCTGTACTGGATATGTGCTTGCGCGTGTGCAAATTCCTGCACGGACTAAAGTCTTTCACCGTTGGGCATATAGTGTATCCATAACATGTGTGTGTTTATGTGTGTGGACTCCTGTCCCTCCTTATAATAAAGTGACCTACTAGTCCCAGTGCATCCATAACCAGATGCAGCCGTCCATCCCCCTCTCCTAACACCCTTTTATTTCCTCTCGCAGGCACACACACACACACACCACACACACACACAACACACACAACACACACACACACACACACACACACACACACACAACACACACACACACACACACACACACACAACACACACACACACACAGCACACACAGCACACACCACACACACACACAACCCACAGCACACAGCAACACACGGCCTGAACATATTGCCTAGGCCTGGTGCTGGAACAGGAGGCTTCTCCTGCTTGTTATCTTGATAAATAACCAGGGCTGCAGGGAAACTGCTGAATTCTAGCTTTCTCCTCTATATCCTCAGGATGACATTCATTTGAAGTGTTGCGAGGGAACTAACTAACACAGAGATAAATAAGGAGATGCCAGTGCTAAACACACTCTGCTGTTCCATATAATAAACTGAGTGTACAAAACGTTAGGAACACCTTCCTAATATTGGGTTGCACCCCCTTTTACCCGTCACAGAACAGCCTCAATTCATCGGGGCATGGACTCTACAGGTACTGAAAGCGTTCCACAGGGATGCTGGCGCCTGTTGACTCCAAATGCCTCCCAGCAATGTGTGTCAATTTGACTGGTTGTCCCTTCTTTGGGTGGCTGGACCATTCTTGATACCACCACGCGGACCTGCTTGCAGTGTGAAAAACTAAGCAGCGCTTGCAGTTCTTGACACATCACTCAAAGTGGCATGGTGCGTATTATCCAAGGAGAGCACATATGCCTCAATGCAGTCATAATTTGTGGCTAAATTGGGGATGTGACTTTCAGTTAGTTATTTTTGCCACCCATTCCACGCGTCTGTCTCCCCCCCCCCCCCCCTCCCCCCCCCCCCCCGGGCGCTCCTAGCATCCTGCTATAAGACACCCCATTATTTTAACAATGTATGGTGTGGTGCATAAAAAGGTCACTCCCTGATATCTAGCTCCATGTAACAACAAGATGTATGGACTAAACCCTGCAGACTCTTCTGTCACAGTCTCAATGTTTTACAGTGAGGTAGAAAGAGGGATTCATATACCCACTGGAGTTGGTACATCACACTGTGTGTTAAAGCTTCCTAGCAAAAAGGCTTTGACAAGTTCTGGGTTAACAGTACTGTTGTCATCTGTTTGTGTGTGTTTGGTTCCCCTATAAAGCAGTGTTTTAATTATCCTGCTGTATTTATCACATGCTGTCATGACATGGTCATGTGATCACATGAACCACTGCCAGCAATTAAGCCCTATAAATCACTCATTCACAGAAAGAGGTAGAACATAGGAGAGACAGAGAGAGAGAGAAAGAGAGAAAGAGGGAGGGAGAGCACAATGGGTGGGTAAGGGAGAGAACAGCAAATAATAGACGTTTGCATTATTCTTCTAAAGTAAGTCATTCCGTTATTCTATTGTATATTAATGTGCTTCCGCTATGTGTTCATGCTAAATTAATTATAGAGAGAAAGAGACAGAGACAGACAGAGAGAGAGAGAGATGTGAGTGAGAGTGAGCCAGCCGCAGAGGCTATATATCAGCTGTACATCTCTCTCTCTCTTTCCTGCTAGACTGACTTATCACTGACGTATCCCCCTCTCCCCTCCTCAGCACATGCTAGCTAGACTGATGGATTCCTCCCTGTACACAGTAGAGTAGACCTACAGACTGACGGATGGCTCTCAACTGATGGCTCTCTTCTCTGCTGCTAGCATCCAAAATTGTACAGCTACTGTACATTACCATATAAGATAGTCTATCTCTAAATAGTCTCTTTAATTTGGACTATTCTCACTTGGCCCTGATTTATCATGGTAAAAGTGGTTCCAGTTGTAATCAGTGAATTGATGTACTGAAGCTACTACTCAGTGCCTGCAGGGCACGGTGGCTTGCTGGCTGAACCAGGGCTGACCTCTGCATTGCCTGTATCAGTTTCTTCAAACCTGGAGGCAGGGTACATACAGAGACTCAGCCTGGTCACTGGCTTTTAAATGGCTGATTAAACTTTCATGACAGGAAAAGGACAGGTTCTGGTGATGGAAGAGGAGAGTAGAGAACACACATTCACACTCCTAATAGACTACCGCAAATCCTTTTATGCATGCTCCGATTGAGCCTGTTTAACACACACACACACACACACACACACACACACACACACACACACACACACAGTGTTTAACAAGCAGGTATTCGAGGGATAAGAGAGTTTTAATGATTGGGGAAGTGATTCCCAGCAGATCTGCTCTCTCTGGTTTCCCAGTCCTCCCCTCTGTCGATGTCTCAGATAATGATGTCAATGAGAACGGATGCAGTGAGAGAAGGAGGGAGGAGGAGAAACATGCTGCTAATCGCTAGGCCACAGAGGAATCTCTACATCAGCAGACATGATTACCACGCTTAGAGCCACGTAGGAAAGAAGATATGAAGAAGAGATAAGCGTAGCAATTCGACTGTAGTATTGTCACGAAGATGAGAGAGAGCAGACTGATTCATCATGAAACGGTATCTAGAGGCAGACATGAGGTCAAGAGAGTAAACATCATGTCACACTCCGTAGAAGAGAGAGCACAATGAAGGATCCTGGAGGCAAAGATGAAGAGGTAGGTGAACTGGAGGAGAGCGAGAGAGGTATGCTTAGTTTGAGGAGTACAGTAAGAAGAAGTAAGTTAGATGTGTAGAGGACGAGCGAGAGAGAGAGAGAGTTAGCACCTTCCGAGAGAGAAGATATGAAGATGGCGAGTATAGAAGTATCGGCAGAGATGAGAAAATACACTAGACGTGCTAGTGTATTTCTTTTGTTAATGTGGAGTCATTCGGATGGTCCGTACACGATATATGAGTTTATTTGATGTTATTATCGATGTATTTTTTGATTTGTTTATGATTGAGTTCATTTCTCTTGTTTTGTTTGTGGGGCCTATGTTAGATAGTTTTTTATGATTCTGAGAGGATATTGTCAGTAAAGGATGTACTGAGATGGTGATTCTGTTGGGGATAGGAGCATTCGCTTAGCGAATTCAGCCAGATTAGATTTCGATTGTAGAGTAGCTCATGTTATTGACCACGCAGGATAGATTAACCGAGTATGACTTGGCTCTGAGCGAGCGAGACTATAAGACCAGATGGGAGAGAGAAGAAGAGGCCTTCCTCATTAACGTTCATAAGCTGATCTGTTCATCCTGTAGCGAACGCCGCTTCCGTCATTCTAGTCGTGTGGTGCTATGCAAGATTCAGTCATCTTCGGGAGTTAGTGCATCTACATTCTAGGGAACCACGTCATTATGTCTAACTCGGCAGATGGTTGTACCACATCAACCACATAGCCGTCGTTTTCATCCTGACATCTTAGTTGACGATGGGACACTTGAGCCGGGTTAAATCTCTATACCTCTTTCCTGCACCAAGTTAGCATCGGCACTATATTGTGCGTTTATCGCCGGGTGTTTGGGACTCGATGTTGGCGTTCGAATTGATATATATAGTCTCAGCACTGAATTTTTTCAGGAGAGATACTGTACTAGGTGCATCAAACCATAATAATTTGGAAGTTGTGCGTCAAAGTACTTATAGCAATAATTAAATCCAGGCGCCCAGTACAATAATGTGCCCCTTCCTCACTTGACCCTTGCCTCTTACTCGTCTCCTGTTCTCACCTCTGCATTTCGCGCCTAGTCGTTAACTACATCAGTCCGGCGGGCTATTAGATATCCACATGTTGTATATATTTATGTATCAGGTGTTCTGAATGAATGTGACTCGTACTCGTCGTGGAGGTGGTTTTGACACCATACGGTTACAGAGGCGCGGAAGGAAGAGGAGGAGGCATGCCGGAGGTGGAGCAGAGAGAGAGGTGTGTCTGAGGGATTTCTTTTTATTCCAATTTTGTTATCTCTCCCTGCCTTAATCCCTCACATTAGTATTTATTTATTTCTTCATATGCCAAAACACATATCCACGGTCTATTTAGAACAGGAAAGTTAAACACTTTCCAGCAGGAGTGAACCACCACCTGCTCACAAAAACACTTTATTTCCACTAAAAACTCAAATTCTGAGAAATATTTATTTTGTTTACAATCATATACAGTAAATTATTTTCTGTCCTTCACATTGGCTTGTACTGATTACGTTCTCCATGAGTTCCATTCCCCCAAGTGATCTCCAGTGATTGGCTGTTAGATTTAGGGGTTAGATTGGACCAATACAGAGTCATGACAGCCAGACAGACAGAAGAACACCTGCTAGACAACACCATGTCCCCTAATCCCACCTATCCCACATATCCCACCTGTCATCCCATTTGCTATTCCACCTGATCCCACCTTCACCTATCGCCACTGTCTCACTATCCCACTTCTCCACCTATCCACCCTATCCACGCTATACCCCACCTATCTCACTATCTCAACGATCCCACACTATCCCACCGATATCCCACCTGTCTCACCTGTCGCCACCACAGATTTATCCCTATCCCACCTTAATCTCACCTATCCCACCCTTATCTCCACACCTATCCCACCTATCCCACCTGTCTCACCTGTTCTCACTACCACTACCGTCTCACTGTCTCACATCTCTCGCACATTACCTACTACTTACTCCCACTGAATCCCACTTGTCACGTCACCTATCTACCTACCACCTATCCACCTATTTCCCCACCTGTCTCACCTAAATCGGCGCACCTGTCTCCAGGCCTAATCCCAGCCTAAATTCTCACGCGTCTCACGAATCAGGCTATCGCCTCGCTAAGGTGCTCAACTAATCCTATGCCCACCTATCCCACGGCCTGTCTCACCTATCCACCACAGCTATCCAGGGGGGGCCTATGCACCACCTAGTCTTCACCGTTAGTCTTACACCCGGGTATCTCTCCTATCCCACCTATCTCCCTATCCTCACACGTAATCCGCACCGTCAGACGCAGTACACTATCCCGACCGTCGCATTCTCTGTCCACCCTGTCTCACCTAGTCCAGCGCTATGGCCGCTTCCGACCCTATCTGCGATCACACGGATGGTCATGACCGGTGTTGGGTTATAATACTCACCTACTCCCACCTATCCCGAACTAAATAGCTCATCTATCCCATAACTTCATAACGTCGGTTACAACCTAAATCACCAACCTGTCTGCACCTATCGCACCTATCTCCAACCTTCTGACCTAGTCACCACCTATCCCACCACGTCTCATCTATCCCGACCTGTCTCACTAATCCCAGCCTGTCCCTCACCTATCTCACCTATCGGTATACCACCTATTCAGGGATGGTGGTTAGTCTCACCTATCCCACCTATCTTCATCTATCCCACCTGTCTCACCTATCTCACCCTATCTCTCAACCTATCCCAACGCCTATAGTCTGTATCTCACCCTACAATCCACCTGTCTCACCGTATCTCACCAATGAGGCCTCAACAGATATCGCACCATAGTGCTACGACACCTATACGCATCCTGTAATACCACAGCTAATCTCGACACGTAGGTCTTCTACGCATACTTACCCAATATCCAAGCCTAATCTCACCTAATCCCACCCTAATCCCACCTATTCCCACCTTCCCACGGCATCAGCGCACCATCCACACTATTCCCACCTATCTCGACCTTGAATGCTACTGACAACTAAATCTCACATCACTATAGTTGTATCTCCACCTAGATTCTCACCTATAGTTGGTATCTCACAATATTCCCACCTATCATATCTCACCTAATCTCACCTATCCCTCCTATATATTGTATCTCACCTATCTCAACCATATAGTTCCGTGTAATCTCACCGTATCGCCCACCTATCAATCATCGACTAGTCTCTAACACATTCCCACCTTATAGTTGTATCTCACCTATTCTCACCTATAGTTGTTCTCACCTTCCCCCTTCTCCCTATTCAGCAACTACTCCCCGAACCTATAGTCTGTGTATCTCACCTATCTCACCGTATAGTTGTATCCACTATCCCACCTAGTGATCCCACCTATCTCCAGATCCGGTATCTCCGATCCTATCCCACCTATTCATTAGTATGCCTCACCCATCGACCTTCTCAACCTATAGGGTGTGTATACTATTCTCACCTTATTGATATCCACCCTATTGCCCACATCCACTATCTCACATATTCCCACCTTTAGTTGTATCTCACACTATCTCACCTAATAGTTGTATACTCACCTAATCCCACCTATTCCACACCTAATCCCACCTGTAACTCAGCTCGATACAGGGCCACACAGACTTTGCTGAGACAGAGGTGGTATGGTGTGTGTGTGTGTGTGTGTGTGTGTGTGTGTGTGTGTGTGTGTGTGTGTGTGTGTGTGTTGATGTGTGTGTGTGTGTGATGTGTGTGTGTGTGCTGTGTGTGTGTGTGTGTGTGTGTGTGTGTGTGTGTGTGTGTGTGTGTTCTGGTTGGGTTAGCGAGGGAGCGGGATGAAGGGTAGCATCTGTTGTAGGTTAAATGAAGGTTCTTAGGGTTTGCAGTATCACAGAAAGATTGACTGACTGTGGGGGGGCATTTATTTGATGCAGTTTCTGTTGCTTTGTTTTGCGGTGTAGTTGTATGATTAGGGAATACCTGGGACTGATAACACTGGACTGGCATTAGGGTTAGAGCATATGGGGCTCCCATCTGCAGACACACACACACTCACGCGCTACCGAACGCACACACACGCGCGCGCACTAACTAACGAACGTACGAGCGCACACACGCATGCACTAACGAACTAACGAACGCACACACACACGCACGCACGCACGAACTAACGAACACACACACACACACACACGCACGCACTAACGAACGCACACACACAAATTCCTGCTGTGAAGAGCAAAGCCTGAGAGGTCAAGTCCACATTCCATGCCTTCAGTCCCAGAGGGGTCACAGGTGTCATGGGGTGGTCACTATGGAGTCAGAGGGGAGGTCATAGATCAGGTTAATAAGAATCAAAAGGGAAAGTCTACGTTTCTTTCATATCCTCTTGATGTTTTTCATGTAAGCCTTTGGCCGTGTCCAAATACCCATACTTTCTAAATAGTCGGCTTTTTGGGTATGTGAAAAAATTATTGTAAAATGTAGAAAATGTAGTTTGCTTTAAATGCCAGGATGTCATTCTCATTTCAGCTTTTCATCAAGTAGAAGTCGCTGCACATAATTGAGGAAGAGAATTGTCTTTTCACACTCGTGTTTGACAACAGCTGATAATCAGGGGATGCGCTTTACATAAACGAACATATGGTGGGGAACCAGCGTGATTGTGCATTAGATGACCCCTTGGATGTGTAGTATGTTGATATTTGTTTCTTACTGCATACGTTTTTACTAAACAGTACATTCTAAATACTTTGCAGTGCTATTAATACACAGTATGTTGTTTTAGTAAGTAGTAGGCAAGACAGATTTCGTACACAGTCTTTGTCTAAGCAGGGGTTATTGGCAGTGAGGGTTGTGAAGAAGGATAATTTTATTGCATGTCAGCAGAGTTGAAGTTTGCAACAAATAAATGGTATTGTTATTCTGCTGCTAGCTTCAGCATCAACATGTAATAAAGCAGGGTCTTTTCTCCATGGCTCCTCTCCTCTACCAGGCGCGGATAATTACATGTTCTTTTTCATTTAAGTTCCATTAGAGCTGTTTTCCAGAATGTCTTCGTTTTAACTTTATTTTTTTCCATCATCAAAGTGAAATCTAAAAAGGGCGATCATTGCAATTTAATCACGACAAATCCCTTTGTGAATTTCCTCTAGTGTTTGTTTACAAGTGTATTTGCCTGCTTCTGCAGTTTTTGTGAGGGCTTGTGTGTGTATTGCTTGTGTGCATCTCTGTGTGTATGTGTCTGTGTGTTTTAATGGCTACAGTATGCACTTGTGTGTGTGTGTGTGTGTGTGTGTGTGTGTATCAATCGCACTGGGCTTTATGTAAATAGATAAGATGGTGTTTTATTCCCAATCAGAGGATTCTCCTGTCGCATCCCAGTCTCTACATAATAACCTCCAGCATCGCTCTGTACCCCCGACACACACACACACACACACACACACACACACACCACAGGCATATTGCAGACACTGGCCACATTTCCTCTCTCAGGGGGGGAAAGGCTTTGATTAAATGAAATAATATACTTTTCTTCACATAAAAGCTTAACAGGAAAGGAAGGAGGGTAGGGGAAAAGGAAAGTTGTAATGAGGAAGGGAATAGGGTAAAAAGACAGTGAGGAAGAGGGGTAAAAGGGGTAATGAGGGGAATAGGGTAAAAGACAGTGAGGAGAGGTTAAAAGGTAATGGGGGGCGATGTAAAAGACAGTAGGAAGAGGGGTAAAATGGGTAAATGAGGGAATAGGGTAAAAGACAGTGAGGAAGAGGGGTAAAAGGGTAATGAGGGGATAGGGTAAAAGACAGTGAGGAAGAGGAGTAAAAGGGGTAATGAGGGGGGATATGGTAAAAGACAGTGAGGAAGAGGGGTAAAATGGGTAATGAGGGGGATAGGGTAAAAGACAGTGAGGAAGAGGGGTAAAAGGGTAATGAGGGGGGATAGGGTAAAAGACAGTGAGGAAAGAAGGGGTAAAAGGGGTAATGAGGGGGGATAGGGTAAAAGACAGTGAGGAAGAGGGTAAAAAGGGTAATGAGGGGGGATAGGTAAAAAGACAGTGAGGAGAGGGGTAAAAAGGGTAATGAGGGGGATTAGGGAAAGACAGTGAGGAAGAGGGGTAAAATGGTAATGAGGGGAATAGGGTAAAAAGACAGTGAGGAAGAAGAGGGGTAAAAGGGTAATGCAGGGGGGATAGGGTGAAAGACCAGTGAGGAAGAGGGGTAAAAGGGGTAATGAGGGGGGATAGGGTAAAGACAGTGAGGAAGAGGGGTAAAAGGGGTAATGAGGGGAATAGCGTAAAAGACAGTGAGGAAGAGGGGTAAAAGGAGGTAATGAGGGGGGATAGGAGTAAAAGACAGTGAGGAAGAGGGGAAAAAGGGTAATGAGGGGGAGGGTAAAAGAAGTGAGGAAGGGGGTAAATGGGTAATGAGGGGAATAGGGTAAAAGACAGTGAGAGCAGGGGTAAAATGGGTAATGAGGGGATAGGGTAAAAGACAGTGAGGAAGAGGGTTAAAAGGGTAATGAGGGGGGATATGGTAAAAGACTTTGAGGAGGAGGGGTAAAAGGGGTAATGAGGGGGGATAGGGTAAAATACTTTGAGGAAGAGGGGTAAAATGGGTAATGAGGGGGGATATGGTAAAATACAGTGAGGAAGAGGGGTAAAATGGGTAATGAGGGTCTCTGACGTTTGTTCTGTAAATCCTCACATTTAGATTTTTTCCCCCAATTAATTTTCAAAAAGAGATTAAAATAATGATCTGACATTGGGACAGGACAACATTGTATTTATTGTTTTTAATGTTGATGGGAGTGAGTGAGTGAGTGAGTGAGTGAGTGAGTGAGTGAGTGAGTGAGTGAGTGAGTGAGTGAGTGAGTGAGTGAGTGAGTGAGAGAGTGAATGAGGTCTGACTGAGCACAGAGGTTATCATTCAGGAAGTTGCAGCATGCATCTCTTATCAGCTGATCAGTATCTAAAGCCAGACTAGAGAGAGAAAAAGAATGAGATAGAAAAGAGGGAGAAAGATACAGAATGAGATAGAAAAGAGGGAGAAAGATACAGAAAGAGAAAGAAAAGACACTGAAGGTGTAGGTGGTTTATACTGAGTTTAACTAAGAGAAAAACAACACATGATTTAGAGGAAACTGGTTTTTACCCTCCTCTTTCCTTCTGTCCATTTCTCATTCCGCAATGTCAGAGAAGCCCCTCTTTTCCATTATTTTTCTCTCTCTTTCTTTCACCCTCATATCTCTCTCTACCCTTGCTCTTCCAGACCCCATTTAAAAAACACTCCCAAACCATAGACAGCTCTATAACTATAACTCTCTCCACCTCTCCTCTCCACCTCTCCTCTCCTCCCTTCATCCAGAGCTAAATGACATAAAGAAATAAAGAACACTTATCTTATCTACTGCCTACATAGTACAGCCTATCACAGCCACTGTCTCTGGTCACAGCCACTGTCTCTGGTCACAGCCGCTGTCTCTGGTCACAGCCGCTGTCTCTGGTCACAGCCGCTGTCTCTGGTCACAGCCGCTGTCTCTGGTCACAGCCG
>NC_036866.1:29598993-29608242 GCF_002910315.2 Salvelinus sp. IW2-2015
TGTATCTGGTCACCAGCCGCTGTCCTCTTGGTCACAAGCCGCTGTATCTGTCAACAGCCGCTGTCTCTGGTCACAGCCGCTGTCTCTGGTCACAGCCGCTGTCTCTGGTCACAGCCGCTGTCTCTGGTCACAGCCGCTGTCTCTGGTCCTACCATACACTATACTGGCAGAGTAATGTCTTATATTCAACCGTTTTCATTGTTGGGACGTAGTCTCTCTAGACCAGGAATGGGCAACTGGTGGCCCCCAAGACCCTCGAATGCAGCAAACGTGCTTTAAAACGGCAACCTTTTCTCTAAGCTGCATGACAAAATGTGTAGAATTGCACAAAAAATAAAAAAWWAAAAAATGCCTCTCCTCTCTCAAGATGGGGGTCGCTAACATGTTTTGCTCACAAGGTAGGTGGGGGGTATGGATGTGGGTACGCAGACCCGCTAGCCGCTGCGGCCCCTCATGATGAGTTCAGATTTTGTGGCCCCCACCCCCATCAAAGTTGCCCATCCACCTGCTCTAGACAGACTGGTTGCCTCCCACGATCTACCAATGTTCCAGTTTACATGTCTAAGTATACCACGTCCGCTTGGCATAGAGGAAAAGGCCTTATCTGCTTGTTGCCCTAGCGTAAACAGCACAATTCCCACCCACATTTTAAGCCTCGCCTACCCAAAACTCTTGATTTGTTTGGAGAGTTGTCCTTTGAAGTTACCAAGAAAATCTGTCATTAATCCCAGACCTAGTGCTGTTGCCGCCCTAGGTCTGGGATTTCCGAGACTAGTTGGGACAGAAAGCTGACAAGAGACAGGTGTCCACTCATTCTGTTCTGTCATGCTGCTTTTCCTCTCTGTTCCTCTCTTCTTCTGCTCTGTGGTTGAGAGAGCCTAAAGCAGGGGATCTGTCTTAGGTGGGGACTTACCGTGTGTGTCCACTAACTCAGGCCCTCCTCCAGGCACTCAGCAGGGATGAGAGACAAGAAAGGATGATGATAGGAGAGAAAGAAGAGCAGTGCTACTAAATCTGTCCACAAGAACTCTATGTCACTAGATCCATCCTCCCAGGATAGAACACTGTGTGCGTACATGCTAATACAAACGCAAATGCACACGAGGCTTGGGCTGTATCCAGATTGACCTACCTTCATATCGACCTTGTAACATCCCGGGATATTCGGTAATACCGGCACTGAACACACGGGGCGCTATTTTCAAACCCCACTTTCTGATATCCGAAAGTTAGTAAGGATAACAAGTACATGTAAAATCCCATAGCAACTAAATGCTAACGAGCGCATTGGGAACATTTTATACAGTCTCTGACCTAAACTATTTTCAGGATCAACATCCCAGCTCATAGAGTTATACAAGTAACTCAGAAATGCTACTCAGTTTGATCCAGGAGGCGATCGTCTGCTGTTACTAAGCGAAGCTTGATTTTGCAGGAAGCTAAGCACTTAGCTAAATAGCTAACTAGCTACTAAATTAGCAAACCAAATGCATAACTGCAGAGCATTTAGCACATTTTAGACAGTTAACTTAATAGTTATAAGAGATCCAGCAGGCAAACAGTTAGTTGTGAATTCCATACTGTAACTAGATCACCTGGTGTGTGCTGCACCACGGTGAGAGGCTCACAAGGCTCCGGTCTCTCGTCCTTGTGTGCTTGTAAACAAACACCACGTGACTGGGGACTACCGGTAAGCTTCATAATGAAAAATGATGTGACAGGGGAAATGAAGAACGCAATCTTCTTTATCTCCTAACATATTGCACAAGTTTATTGCAACTATTTACTTAAAGAGTAGCTACAAATATTCAAAAATATATTTTTTTAATTCAAAGAAATAGTTTAAACTGTATTGACGGTATTGAAAAACCATCCCGTGGCTATTTCCAAATACCCCAGTATACCACCCAAGCCTAAAACACACACTTGACATGTTACTATAAGGTTAACGTGTTCTTTCCCTAGTGCTCTTTGCACATCCTCTGTTACCGTAGGTAGTATGTAGTGTAGGCGTGGCTATTGATCAGAGTTTACTGTAGGCAGATAGCTCTGCTTTCCTCTTACCATGTAGACAGCTGACACACAGCGCAGGCCTTTACAGGGATCAAAGGATAATAGTTAACTGCCATATTTCACATGCTTATGCATTTGCTTATTGATTAGCTACAGTATATCAACTACTTTACCTAAAGCACCTTGTTTGCTCTATTAGCATAGGCTTGGACTTTTCCTTTTGTTTGCAATTTTGATGGTGTGTGTAATGAGAGTGTGTGTGTTGGTGTGCGTGCGTTAGACAGAGGGATGAGAGGAGCAGTAATTCTCTGTCTACCCTGAGGTCCTCTCAGTCTTGCAGGCCCCCTCTGTATAGGCCCCCTGACACATGCCTGAGCAGAAAGCCAGGACCCACTAATTGGCCCCTGTATTAATGCCTGTGCGTGCGTGCGTGCGTGCGTGCGTGCGTGCGTGCGTGCGTGTGTGTGTTTGTGCGTGTGCGTAGAAAGCCAGTGGTGTCAGCACTTCGGGGTGAGAGACGTTCTCTCAGGGCAGACTGAGGGAGACAACATAGCTAATATGGACATTCTTAAACAATTAAAGATTAAGACATGCAATTCTGCTGTGTAGCCAATACAATCCTGACATTTTAAAAGCTTTCAAACACTGTAACTCCAACGCAAATTACAATGTTAGTGAACCTAGAGTGCATACTTCATTCTCTATTTATCTGCTTGTTTACAGAATAATACAATTCACATTTTATTCAATGTAAAATAATTGTGAATAAAAGTTTATTGCTTTGTTTTATGATATTGGTTATTATGCTGTTTGAATTTAATTCCATTGTACCATAATTATGCTCATTGTTCAGAGGTTTGGAGACCCTTGTTAGCTCTAATTGGTTTGTTATCTCTCTGTGTTTATTRAATGCTCAATAATTGTTAATTACCATGTGAGGATTTCTAAGGATTTGTCTCCAGCATCAAAACAAATTAATTACAGAACACATTTAAAACTACAGTAATAATAACAGCAGGAGCATGGTGTGTGTGTGTGTTTGTTTTAATGCTTGCAAATTAGATTCATAACTGAATGTATCTGCTCAGGTAGTATGCGGATTGCATGCTGATGTCATTTATTTTGCTGTCTACTGAGAGTATGAATAGCAGGGAGGTGAGGTGGTATAGGGATATGAGTATATGGATATCATATGAAAATATCAAACTCATTCATACCTCAGGATAGTTTAGTTTTGCTCTCTCTCTGTCCCTCACTTTTTCTCTGTCTTTCTTTTACACACACACCACACACACACCACACAACACACACACACACACACACACACACACACACACACACACACACACACACACACACACACACAAAACACACACACACACACACACACACAACACACCCACACACACACACACACACACACACACACACCACAACACAAACACACACTGCATTCTCTGTCTTATTTCTCCCTCTCCATACTCTCTCTGTCTCTATTTCTTCCCTCTCCATACTCTCTCTCTGTCTTATTTCTCCCTCTCCATCTCTCTCTGTTCTTAATTTCTCCTCTCCATACTCTCTCTCTGTCTTATTTCTCCCTCTCATACTCTCTCCTCTGTCTTATTTCTCCCTCTCCATACTCTCTCTCTCTGTCTTATTTCTCCCTCTCCATACTCTCTCGCTGTCTTATTCTCCCTCTCCATACTCTCTCTTCTCTGTCTTATTTCTCCCTCTCCATACTCTCCTCTCTGTCTTATTTTCTCCCTCTCCATCTACTCTCTCTTCGTTCTTATTTCTTCCCTCTCCATACTCTCTCTCTGTCTTTTTCTCCTCTCCATACTCTCTATCTGTCTTATTTCTCCCTCTCCATACTCTCTCTGTCTTATTTCTCCCTCTCCATACTATTCTTCTATTTTCCCTCTCCATACTCTCTCGTCTTATTTCTCCCTCTCCATACTCTTCTCCCTGTCTTATTTCTCCCTCTCCATACTCTCTCTCTCTGTCTTATTCTCCTCTCCATACTCCTCTCCTGTCTTATTTCTCCCTCTCCATACTCTCTCTGTCTTATTTCTCCTCTCCATACTCTCTCTCTGTCTTATTTCTCCCTCTCCATACTCTCTCTCTGTCTATTTTCTCCCCTCCATACTCTTCCTCTGTCTTATTTTTCCCTCTCCATATCTCTCTGTCTTATTTCTCCCTCCCTACTCTCTCTCTGTCTTATTTCTCCCTCTCCATACTCTCTCTCTGTCTTATTTCTCCTCTCCATACTCTCTCTCTTTCTTTATTTCTCCCTCTCCATACTTCTCTTCTCTCGTCTTATTTTCTCCCTCTCCATACTCTCTCTCGTCTTATTTTTCCCTCTCCATACTCTCTCTGTTCTTATTTTCTCCCTCTCCATACTCTTCTCTGTCTTATTTCTCCTCTCCATACTCTCTCCCTGTCTTATTTCCCTCTCCATACTCTCTCTCTTTCTTATTCCTTCTCATACTCTTCTCCTCTTATTTCTCCCTCTCCATCACTCTCTGTCTTATTTCTCCCTCTCCATACTCTCTTCTGTCTTATTTCTCCCTCTCCATACTCTCTGTCTCTTTCTATTTCTCCCTCTCATACTCTGTCTGTCTTATTTCCCTCTCATACTCTGTCGTTTATTTCATCTCTGTCTCTCCACAGTTCAGTCATCTACCAGAGACTCCACACTGACTGATAGACTAGCCTTATGAATCCAGCTGCTGGAGGCAGCTGTGATAGTGTACACACACACACACACACACACCACACCACACACACACACACACACACACACACACACACACACACACACACACACACACACACACACACACACACACACACACAACACACACACACACACACACACACACACTCGCTTCTTCTCATTCTGTTTCTCTATCATTCCTCCCTCTACATATGTCCAGTCCAGCTGTGGTCCTGTTTGAACAGTATGTTGTATATGTAGTCTGTTTCCCATAATATAAACCATGGGAAAAGGTGCTCTTCACCATCAGTCTCATCTCTCCATGTGAGTGTGTTCCTGCTGTGTAAAAAAAAGTGTGTATTTTAATACACTAGCTATATAATTTGTTTAATGCCAACATAGACATTGGTTTGGAATGTTTGTGACACACACCACACACGCCCAAATATGGTACATCATTTTAGCTGATGCAGCTTCTTATCCAGGGTCCAAATATCTCTGAGATAGGGTAGTGTATGCAGTTCTTACCAGGGTCCAGTATCTCTGAGATAGGGTAGTGTATGCAGTTCTTACCAGGGTCCAGTATCTCTGAGATAGGGTAGGTATGAGTTCTTACCAGGGTCCAGTATCTCTGAGATAGGGTAGTGTATGGCAGTTCTTACCAGGGTCCAGTATCTCTGAGATAGGGTAGTGTATGCAGTTCTTACCAGGGTCCAGTATCTCTGAGATAGGGTAGTGTATGCAGTTCTACCAGGGTCCAGTATCTCTGAGATAGGGTAGTGTATGCAGTTCTTACCAGGGTCCAGTATCTCTGAGATAGGGGGTAGTGTATGCAGTTCTTACCAGGGTCCAGTATCTCTGAGATAGGGTAGTGTATGCAGTTCTTACCAGGGTCCATATCTCTGAGATAGAGGTAGTGTATGCAGTTCTTACCAGGGTCCAGTATCTCTGAGATTAGGGTAGTGTATGCAGTTCTTACCAGGGTCCAGTATCCTGAGATAGGGTAGTTGTATGCAGGTCTTACCAGGGTCCAGTATCCTCTGAGATAGGGTAGTGTATGCAGTTCGTTACCAGGGTGCCAGTATCTCTGAGATAGGGTAGTGTATGCAGTTCTTACCAGGGTCCAGTATCTCTGAGATAGGTAGTGTATGCAGTTCTTACCAGGGTCCAGTATCTCTGAGATAGGTAGTGTATGCGTTCTTACCAGGGTCAGTATCTCTGAGATAGGGTAGTGTATGCAGTTCTTACCAGGTTCCAGTATCTCTGAGATAGGGTAGTGTGATGCAGTTCTTACCAGGCGTCCAGTATCTCTGAGATACGAGGTAGTGTATGCAGTTCTTACCAGGGTCCAGTATCTCTGAGATAGGGTAGTGTATGCAGTTCTTACCGGGTCCAGAGATCTCTGAGCTAGGGTAGTGTATGCAGTTCTTACCAGGGTCCGAGTATCTCTGAGATAGGGTAGTGTATTTGTGGGACCAGAGTGACCAGAGTTTAACTACAGAGTGGCCTATTGATAGATGCCACCTAGCCAACGTCTCCACTTTATTACAATTAAAGCACAGAAAGCAGCAAATCACCTGCAAATCAATGGTCCACTCTGGGGGACTGGAGAAGGATAACATTAGCTAGTATTTCACCGCCATAGTGGAGAGAATACTTCTGGGATTCTGCTCTACTGTAATAACAATAGTCTGAAATTAAACAAATTAAGGTAAAAAACAGATAGAATTGAATGAATAGCAAACTTGCCACGCCTGACCTTAGAGAGACTTTTTTATGTCTCTTTTTGGTTTGTCAGGTTGTGATTTGGGTGGGCATTCTATGTCCTTTATTTCTATGATTTGGTTTTCTATGTTTGGCCGGGTATGGTTCTCACATCAGGGACAGCTGTCTATCGTGTCTCTGATTGGGAATCATACTTAGGCAGCCCTTTTCCCACCTGTGATTGTGGGTAGGATCTTTGTTAGTGGCACTATAGCCCTCAGAAGCTTCACGGTGTGTATTTTGTTTCTTGTTTTGTTGGTGACATTTTAAATAAAATAAAAATGTACGCTCACCACGCTGCACTTTGGTCCAGTTCTTTCGACGGCCGTGACATAACTAAATCGTCATATCATCATCATTTTTAATTCAGTTAATGTCTGGAAGAAAAGAAGCAATGAACATGGTGATACATTCAGTAAACTGTCAAAGGGGTATGTGTGTGCTCTCCCCAAAAATCTGTGTGCACATCAAATCAAATCAAATCAAATCAAATTTTATTTAGTCACATACACAGGTTAGCAGATGTTAATGCGAATGAGCGAAATGCTTGTGCTTCTAGTTCCGACAATGCAGTAATAACCAACAGTAATCTAACCTAACAATTCCACACTACTACCTTACACCACACACACAAGTGTAAAGGATAAAGATATGTACATAAAGATATATGAATGAGTGGTGGTACAGAACGGCATGGCAGATGCAGTAGATGGTATAGAGTACGGTAATACGTATGAGATGAGTACTGGTAGGGTATGTAAACATAAAGTGGCATAGTTTAAGTGTGCTAGGGTACATGTATTGCATAAAGATGCAAGATGCAGTAGATGATATAGAGTACAGTATATATACATATGAGATGGGTAATGTAGGGTATGTAAACATGTATTAAGTGGCATTGCTTAAAGTGCCTATGGTACATTTACATAATTTTCCATCAATTCCCATTTTAAAGTGGCTGGAGTTGAGTCAGTATGTTGGCAGCGGCCGCTAAATGTTAGTGGTGGCTGTTTAACAGTCTGATGCCTTGAGATAGAAGCTTTTTCAGTCTCTCGCTCCCTGCTTGATGCACCTGTTACTGGACCTCGCCTTCTGGATGATAGGGCGTGAACAGGCAGTGGCTTGGGTGGTTGATTGTCTTGATGATCTTTAGGCCTTCCTGTGACATCGGGTGTGTAGGTGTCCTGGAGGCAGGTAGTTTGCCCCTTGGTGATGCGTTCTGCAGGCCTCATACCCTCTGGAGACTTACGGTTTGTGGGCGGAGCAGTTGCCGTACCAGCGGTGATACAGCCCGACAGGATGCTCTCGATTGTGCATCTGTAGAGTTTGTGAGTGCTTTTGGTGACAAGCCGAATTTCTTCAGCCTCCTGAGGTTGAAGAGGCGTTGCTGCGCCTTCTTCACAACGCTGTCTGCTGTGGCTGACAATTCAGTTGTCGTGATGTGTAACACGAGGAACTTTAAAACTTTTCCACCTTCTCCACTAATGGACCCGTCGATGTGGTAAGGGGGGTGCCTCCCTCTGCTGTTTCCTGGAAGTTCCACAATCATCTCCTTTGTTGTGTTACCGTTGAGTATGAGGTATTTTCCTGACACCACACTCCGAGGGGCCCTCACCTCCACTCCCTGAGTCACCGTCGTCGTCGTTGTTGGTTATCAAGCGCTACCACTGTAGTTCATCCCCAAACTTGATGATTGAGTTGGAGGCGTGCCATGGCCCGGCAGTTCGTGGGTGAACAGGGAGTACAGGGAGAGGGCTCAGGAACGCACCCTTGTGGGGGCCCCATGATTGATGGATCAGCGGGGTGGAGATGTTTGTTACCTACCCTCCACCATGGGGGCGGGCCGTCAGAAGTCCAGGACCAGTTGCACAGGGCGGTGTCGAGACCCAGGGTCTCGAGCTTGATGACGGTTTGGAGGTACTGATGTGAAATGCTGACTGTATCGATGAACAGCATTCTCACTGGGTATGCCTCTTGTCCCAGTGGCTTAGGGCAGGTGCAGTGTGTTTGCCGATTGCGTTGTCTGTTGGACATATTAGGGTCGGTAAGCAAAATTGGATGGGTCTAGGGCAGGGGGGTCAAAGTCAAATGACGGAAGGGCAAATAAAAAAAGACCTTGCTACATAGGCCGAGGCCGGACGTTCGAGATGTTCAGTGAAAATTTGTTTAAATGAGCGCAGTATAGTCTAGTGAAACCTAATTGAACCTACTGAAACCTTCCCCTAACAAAATCTATCCAATATGATCAGATAAATAAGCAATAATTTTTCTTATGGCTCTGTCAGTAAGCTTTATTTCAACAGACACAAAAGACCCAAATTTCCTTTATATAAAAATCCCCCATAACATGAACATTAAATGAAAGGAAACCGGTTATTCAAGCACCACATCAGTAGCCTATATTTCTTTTTTAGCAAAAGTGCAAATTTAACGTCAAAGAAAAAACACAATAATGCATTTTCTATCATCCAACTCAACTGAAATATTTTTAAAATATAATTGGATTTGAAATACAATAGAAATAAAGTGCAAAAATTCATTAATCAAAACAACAACTTTGTTAAGGAGAAGTAACATGCCAGTGAAACAAATAATTACACTTTAACTTTTAAACTTTGAACTGAGTAAAAAACTCGAAATATGTTAGGATTGCACATTAATGTTCACTTGTCTTGGGTTGAGGGTGAGAACTTTGGTGGTGTCCCATTCTTTTCCACAAGTTCATTCAAGGTTCGGGTAAGGCTCTGAGTGAGGAA
>NC_036866.1:29609729-29628719 GCF_002910315.2 Salvelinus sp. IW2-2015
CGTGGATTCAGATTGGTCGGACCAGCGTTGACAGACCTGAGCGCGGGAGCTTGTTGTTTGAGTTTTTGTTGTAGGCTGGAATCAACAAAATGGAGTCGTGGTCAGCTTTTCCGAAAGGGGGGCGGGAGGGCCTTATAAGCGTCGCGGAAATTAGTATAACATGGTCTAGTGTTTTTCCAGCCCTGGTAGCAAATCGATATGCTGATAGAATTTAGGAGTTTTGTTTTTAGATTAGCTTGTTAAAATCCCAGCTACGATGAATGCAGCCTCAGGTGTGTGGTTTCCAGTTTACAAAGAGTCAGATAAAGTTCGTTCAGGCCATCGATGTGTCTGCTTGGGGGGGATGTATACGGCTGTGATTATGATTGACGAGAATTCCCTTGGTAGATAATGCGGTCGACATTTGATTGTGAGGAGTTCTAGATCAGGTGAACAGAACGACTTGAGTTCTTGTGTGTTGTTATGATGATCACACCACTTCTCGTTAATCATAAGCATACCCCCCGCCCCTCTTCTTCCGGAAAGATGTTTGTTTCTGTCGGCGCGATGCATGAAGAAACCAGCTGGCTGCACCGACTCCGTTAGCGTCCTTGAGTTAGCCATTGTTTCCGTGAAGCAGAGCACGTTGCAATCCCTGATGTCTCTCTGGAATGCTACCGTGCTCGGATTTCATCAAGAGACTGGACATTGGCGAGTAGTATGCTAGGAGTGGAGCGCGATGTGCCCGTCTCCGAAGCCTGACCACGAGACCGCCACGTTTTCCCCTTTTCGGCGTCGCACAGGGTCGCCGCTGGATCAGATCCATTGTATTGTGTGGAGGCAAAACACTGGATCCGTTTCGGGAAGTCATATTCCTGGTAGGAACGATGATGAGTGACGTTAATCGTATATTCAGTAGTTCCTCCCGACTGTATGTAATGAAACCTAAGATTACCCGGGGTACCGATGTAAGAAATAACACGTAAAAAAAACAAAATACTGCATATTTTCCAAGGAACATGAAGCGAGGCAGCCTATCTCTTTTCGGCGCCGGAAGTATTATCACACACATTAGTGTGTGTGTGTGCATGTGTATTGCTGTGTGTGTGTGTTGGTGTGTGTGTGTGTGTGTGTGTGTGTGTGTGTGGTGTGGTGTGTTGTGTGTGTGTTGTGTGTGTGTGTGTGTGTGTGTGTGTGTGTGGTGTGTAGCTTATTTTAACAGAGCTAGATTATCACCTAGTGAGGTGCTGCTGATACAGAGAAGATGCTGTAGTAATTAGTATATTGTACCTAGCATACAGAGCCGGGTCAACACAGAGCAGTGTATAATGGTATGATGCCTTACCAGCAGTAAACCAGAACAGACACACTATAAACCTGGACAGAAACTACCCATGGAATCACAACTTACTACGAAACAGTATATTATAGTGAGAAAGAGTGACGAGAGGAGCGGGAGAGAGAGAGTCAGAGAGAGAGTCAGAAAGGAGAGGAGAGAGAGAGAGCGAGAGATGGGTCAATATAAATGCAACCAAGTGAAATTATAGTATGGAATCATTCAGAAAACACAACCAAGTGAAGAAAAATATGAGTATGGAATCATATCAGAAAAACACAACAAGTGAAATATAGTTGGATCATTCAGAAAACACAACAAGTGAATATAGTATGGTATCATAATCAGAAAAACACAACAAGTGAAATATAGTATGGAATCATATCAGAAAACACAACAAGTGAATATAGTATGATCATATCAGAAAACACAACCAAGTGAAATATAGTATGGAATCATATCAAAAAACACAACCAAGTGAAATATAGTATGGAATTCATATCAGAAAACACAACCAAGTGAAATATAGTATGTATCCAATCAGAAAACACACAAGTGAATATAGTATGGTATCATCAGAAAACACAACCAAGTGAAATATAGTATGGTATCCAATGAAAACACAACCAAGTGAAATATAGTATGGTATCCAATCAGAAAACACAACCAAGTGAATATAGTATGGTATCCAATCAGAAAACACAACCAAGTGAATATAGTATGGTATCCAATCAGAAAACACAACCAAGTGAATATAGTATGTATCCAATCAGAAAACACAACCAGTGAAATATAGTATGGTATCCAATCAGAAAACCACAACCAAGTGAAATATATATTGTATCCAACAGAAAACACACCAAGTGAAATATAGTATGTCAGAAACTAGTATTGTATCCAATCAGAAAACACAACCAAGTGAAATATAGTATGGTATCCAATCAGAAAACACAACCAAGTGTGCACTGCACTTACACACTACATCACACACACACACACACACACACACAGTGGCTGCGTTGGTAATTTGTTGGTTGTATTGGCGCAGTGGACTGTAGCGGTGGAGCAGTAACAGTTTGATGGTAGGCTTTATGAGGACAGTATATCATGTGTGTGACAGCGAGTGCCAGAGGGGGAGATATGTGACGCTACGGCAACCAATGCTCCTTTGTGGCCCTACTGGACTCACCTACTACTTGACTAGCTACTGTGAATTAGCCCTCTGATTGGCTACTGAATTAGCTCTCTGATAGGCTATATCAATCAATCAATCAAGTTTATTTTATATAGCCCTTCGTACATCAGCTAATATCTCGAAGTGCTGTACAGAAACCCAGCCTAAAACCCCAAACAGCAAGCAATGCAGGTGTAGAATTAGTCCTCTGATTGGCTACTGAATTAATTATGTGTTTCTTTATAGAATTAGCTCTCTGATCTGTTGTATTGCCTCCATTACTCACACAAAAAGTACTACATGTGGGTTATTTGGTAACTCCGCTCTGGGTACAGGGCCATGCACAGAACTTTCAGGGGGCAGGTGTTCAAGTTGGGTTGTTGGAATGTCCCAAACATGGGTCCATTTAACCATCAGTTGGGTAAACACATTCTTCCATAATATTAAGATAATTTATTACATATTATAATAAGGTATTCCACCTTACTGTATCCCCACAATGGGGAACTGTAAGCGTAATTGAAGCTACAAAAATGTAAATGTTCGACCTTAACATGTGATAACTATACAACAGAACAGATTAACAGGAATGACATTTACTCTCTTGGGTGGCTAAAAATAACTATTTGAAAGCCACGCCTCAACTAAACTACACCTCCAGTCTTCTGGTCTTGTCACGGATCCCCCAGGGAACTGCTGCTCATTCTGTTCACCAGTTCCGGAGGTCGACGTCACCGGCCTTCTAGGCTTCACTGAACGGGATTCATTATCATTAACCCCGGACTGTCTTATTACACACACCTGGTTCCCATTTCCCCTGATCAGTATGTTATATATGTTCCCTCTGTCTTTGTCGGTTATTGTCCCATGTCTGTTGGTGGTGTGAGTACCTATGTGTTGGTGCAGTTATGCTGCGTGCTTTCTATATTGTGTATTACGGGTCTTGTCCCGTGTCTTTCTACGAGGTTTACCCTCACTCTTTTGTTTGGGTACAGCCCAGTGTTTTGTATACGTGTTTGTTATGGGTGTTTTAAAAAACCCTATTGTGTATTCCTGCGCCTGTCTCCAAATCCTTTATACCAGCGTGACAGGTCTGACCTGCTGGGTCATATCTCAATAACCCAGAACCAATAACCCAGCATCAATAACCCAGTAGTTAAAAAAAAAAGAAAAACATCCCAACTAAGAGGCCCAACGCCTGCAACCCAGCAGTTGGGTCAACAAAACAACCCAGCATTTTTAGAGTGTAGAGCAGGGCTATACACACAAAGCATCAAACTGACATATACCTCTACAGTTGTTCTCTGGAGAGTCATTGTGCTAAAGAGARGATGATCACTGTATGCTGATAGATGTGTGTTTCATCCTAGAATAAAGATGATGGATTGTGGTATTGATTTAGCTGAGCCGTGGCCATGACTGGACTGGCTGTCTCAGACTGACTGGGAGAGAGGAAGTTTCACTTATTATTATTCTCTGACTCATTGGGGATCCGTGTGCTGACCCGGGGTGTGTGTGTGTGACAGGCTTAGATCCTCATGTCAGGGACAGCGCGAAAATGAAACACGGCCTCTCTCTCTGTTCTGCTGCTTGTCTCTCTGTCTGTCCCTCACTATCCCAGAGGAGGCTAGGAACACACAGACACAGAGGGAAAGAAAGACAGAGAGAAAGAGGAGTTGAGGATGGAGTTATCGACTCTCCTCTGTTCCATCACCTCCAACCCCTCTAAAGGTGTACCGAGACACACGTCACATGAATACTCAAACAAACACACTCCGTTTCTGCATAAGGCAGAGGAAGAGGGATATTGTAATATCAGTAGGCTATCTATTCTCTACTCTGCTAGTGGATCCCAATCCTCTTTGGAAATAACAGCAGCAGCACAAATCTGTGTGACTGGCTGAGACAGAAAGATAGGGCTGGGCTCTGTTTAATACCCTTATGATAACCAGTAGCAATCAACCCTAACACAGCACCACACAGCACCACTCAGGGAACAATAAAGGACACTCTCTATTCTCTCACCAGATAGCAGCGCTGTGTGTGTGTGTGTGTGTGTGTGTGTGTGGTGTGTGTTGTGTGTGTGTGTGTGTGTGTGGTGTGTGTGGTGTGTGTGTGTGTGTGTGGTGCGTGTGCGTGTGCGTGTGCGTGTGCGTGTGCGTGGCGTGTGCGTGTGTGTGTGTGTGTGTGAGAAAGAGAGGGAGAGAGAGAATACTGTACGGTTGTTTCTTTCAGCAGTTAGAGGACATGCGGCCTGGTTCCCAAGCGTTTGTTGTGCTAGTTTAGAATGTATCTTAAACCTGACCTCAGAGACTAACTACTGTATGTCTGATACGCTCCTTCATTCAGCCCCCACTATCCTCCTTTCTGATATCTCACTCTCATCCCTCAGCATCCCTTGTTTACTTCTTCTCCTCACCCTCCTCCTCTCTGACTCTGGTTCAGTAAACAAAAAGCGAAAAACAGTCAAATAGAGCGAGGCTCAGATTGTCCAATCTAAATTTAAAAAAACAGCAGTGACACAAATATCCTCATCTCACCACACCAGCTAGAGCCAAGACAGCAACAAAGGTCAAAGTATTGTATGCATGTGCGTGTGTGTTTCTGGTGTATGAGTGTGTGTACAATTTTGACAGAAAACATATTATAGTGAAATATCTATTTCGGTTGTCAACTTGTCACAATGTCCCTGTGTTTCAGCCATATAGACCCTGTCATAATGGCCCTGTGTTTCAGCCATATAGACCTGTCATAATGGCCCTGTGTTTCAGCCATATAGACCTGTATAATGGCCCTGTGTTTCAGCCATATAGACCCTGTCACAATGTCCCTGTGTTTCAGCCATATAGACCCTGTCATATGCGCTGTGTTTCAGCCATATAGACCCTGTCATAATGGCCCTGTGTTTCAGCCATATAGACCCTGTCATAATGGCCTGTGTTTCAGCCATATAGACCCTGTCACAATGGCCCTGTGTTTCAAGCCATATAGACCTGTCATAATGGCCCTGTGTTTCAGCCATATAGACCCTGTCAAATGCCCTGTGTTTCAGCCATATAGACCCTGTCATAGAGC
Source organism: Salvelinus sp. IW2-2015 (assembly GCF_002910315.2). Taxonomy (NCBI): domain Eukaryota; kingdom Metazoa; phylum Chordata; class Actinopteri; order Salmoniformes; family Salmonidae; genus Salvelinus; species Salvelinus sp. IW2-2015. The sequence goes on from NC_036866.1 coordinate 29,615,294, forward strand.
CCTGTGTTTCAGCCATATAGACCCTGTCACAATGTCCCTGTGTTCAGCCATATAGACCTGTCATAATGCCCTGTGTTCAGCCTATAGACCCTGTCATAATCTCCCGAGTGGTGCAGCGGTCTAAGGCACTGTATCTCAGTGACGAGGCGTGAATCCAGGCTGTATCACAACCGGCTCGTGTTGGAGTCCATAGGGCGGCGCACAATTGGCCCAGCGTCGTCCAGGTCATTGTAAATAAGATTTGTGCTTAACTGACCTGCCTAGTTAAATAAAGGTAATAAAAATAAATAAATAAATAAATAATGGCCCTGTGTTTTAGCCATATAGTCCCTACTAGGAAACCATATAATATTCACACATTAGCCTTTATCCTAGTCCAGGGGTTCCAAACTCTGTCCTGCCCGAGTGCCAGGGCAAAAACCAAAACGTACACACACACAACACACACACACACACCACACACACACACACAACAACACACACACACACACACACACACACACAACACCACACACACACACACACACACCCACACACACACCACACACAACACACACACACACACTAGCCTGAGAGGGAGAGGGGCATGTGATGAGCTCCTAGAGAATTATTACACTTAAAAGAAACAGAGAACAGGAGAGAGAGATTTAATGTTCTCATTCCAGCAGAGAGAGATCAACAGCTCCGCTCATGATTAAGAGAGGGTTGTTCTGTAAAGACAGGAGAGTCTTGAATTACGACACAGAAGCGTGTGTGCGTGCATGTGTCTCTGTGCTACTAGTGGCTCTCTGGCTCTCTGTCACAATAGGCTTACAGAACTCAGTCACAGCCAATGAGAGGGTGTGTTTGTGTTGCTTTGATCCTTATATTAATGATAATATCGCCAGGTTGGAGAGTTGTGAAGTCATTGGGATTCAACCTAAGAACCAGATTGGTTTGTAGCTGCTCTGGGAAATGGTGGTTGCTGTTATTGATAAAATAGAAGCAGTGTTCCTAGTGTACAGTATGCTTTTGTATTCAGGTGAGATTTTGTTTCTGCCTTTGATCAGGCAGTGTGCAGTATACATCACACAGTTTTATGGCAAGAGCGAGAGATAGAAGAGAGAGTATTATTTCAGAGTCCCAGGCATTGCGGCTGTTGTTGTTCTATAGGCGGTTTTATGGAGCAGAAACCAACTGCCTGTTCTCTGGGTTGTTTTCGCACTGATTGATTGCTCTGGCCTGAGGCTCCTCTGAGTGTGTTGCGTCGTGTCTGGGTGTTTACCGGAATGTTTGGAGGATAAAAACCTGAGTCCTCGACATCAGTCTAGACTAGAGTCAGGGAGGAAAAGAGACAGAACGAACGAAACAATGAARGAAAGAGAGAAAGAAAAACAACAGTTCTCCTTTGGCCCAAAGGAGTACATAGCCCATAGAGAACCCATGCTTTTGTCTGTCTCTGTGTGCTGTGGTAGACTGAGCTGCATTCTCAGTCTCTGGACGGTTCTGACTGTGTTCTCCAGTGCTGCAGACCTGTCAGTGGGTCAGAGACAGACTGACACTGAGGCACCAGAAGGGTCACAGTTGTCTGTCCCTATATGTATCACTTTTTTTCATTCAAACTGTCATCCCTTTTATTTAGTCTATCTCTCTCTGTCAGGGAAATTGTCAAGGACCATTTGAAAAAGTTGGAAAAACAATATTTTGCTAGGACGTGTGTGTTCAGTGAAGAAGAAACTATAGTTTGTATAGAGTGTGTCAAACACTGACATCTCAAAGGGTGTTCATGTGAAGTGTGTGTGTTTCCATTGGGCCCGTAGCAGTGGATTGATTTTGATTGCACAATGCTTCAAACCACTGTGTTTTCAGATGATAATCTGCTCACGCCGCAGATTATAACTCAGATCATCTATTTCACAATAAACACAGAAACTATGTGACACTTGTGTGTGGTGCGACACACACACACACACACACAGAGACACACAACACACCCACACAAAAAAGCCTGAGAGGGAGAGGGGGAATTGAGAAGCTCCTAGAGAATTATTACACTAAAGAAACAGAGAAGAGAGAGAGATTTATAATGTTCTCATCGCAGCAGAGAGAGTGCAAGCTCGCTGCTGATTAAGAGGGTTGGTTCTGTAAAGACAGGAGAGTCTTGGATTACGACACAGAAGGTGGTGTGATACGTGATGCTGCATGCGTGAGTGTGTCTCTGTGCTGTGAGGTTTCTTTCTGTTATGTTTCTTAATTAGCTGACAAAGGTTACTAAAGGTCAAGGCGTCTCAGGCAGGGGGGCCGGCACATGCAAATGAGGCAGGAGGTCAGACGGCTTAGTGACCTGCCTTTCACAGCCCATATATGGGCGCAACCACACGCCGTACTGACATACAAATACCCTCAGTTCTAAAATACTATCACTGATCTAGGTGATGTATTTACACCAATCACACACAGGCACTGTACTGACATACAAATACCTGAACTAATATTACTACTGAGTTGATGAGAATACTGTAACGGATTTCTATGTAGAGTAATTACCACGAAGGGATCACACCTTTGCCATGCCAAACACTCTATCAGATCATTATCACACCTCCAGCCCAATGGGTTTCTGCCTCAGATTGGCCCAGAATAATATTGATACAACCTTCATATCTACCACTTTCACATGACCTACTTATTATTCATGTCTTTAAACACATGACATGTACTCTTCTAGTTCTCTCTACAGCTCAGTAGGCACTACATGAACACCCAGATAGGGTGTCAGTGATTTCAGGGAGTTGGAGAGTGTTGAAGGAGATAAGATAAGAGGTGAGACAGCAGTAGGTAGTCGCTTGTGCATAAAAAAATGATCCTTGTAGGCTTAGGCAAGTTCTAGTGGTAACACACACACACACACTGTTCCACTATGCTCTGGTGATAAAAGTGATAGAGCGTTAGACAAGCTCTAATGCTGGAGGTGAGAGACAGACACTAGTAGTGACAGTAGATGTGAAGGGTTTTATCTGGCTCTGCTGTAGGTCTGATACCTCCTGCAGCAGACCTTGTCTAAGTCTCCCTTAGACTGTGGGCCAGTGTATCAGGACTATGTCACTGGGAGCTGTGGGAGGTGGTTGTGTGATGATCTGTGATAGGTCCTCTAATAGATGTGTGACTGTCTGAACTATCGCCCCGATAGTGACTCTAGACTAGACAGGACAGCAGGACTGAGACAAGAGCGCGGGAGAGAGGGAGAGACAGAATGTAAAAGTAACAGAACGTTATAATCCTCTGAAATAATAAATCATACAATATTCAGGGAGCATAAAGTTCATATTTTCCAGACTAGCGGTTCAAACGTTTAGCCGATTTGGTTTTAGACAAACTCAGCACATCAACATGAATACAAAATAATACTAGTGAGATAATGATTTGTGAATTAATCCAAAACACACTTAAATTGTCACTGATGGTTTTGGGTCCACCGTATTAAAAGTGAAAGTGAGAGTCAGTGAAACTTTGACAGGTCCACATCTTCAGTCAGGCAGTAAGGGACTTGACTGTTTCTAGTGCTCCTCCTCATCTCTCTATCAACGAAACACAACCCTGCTATAGTTCTAATCCACTGGCCAGACTCCGCTGCCCCAAAGTCTTAAACCCCAAACTCTCAATCTCTGACTCAGAGAGCACACACGCACACACACACACACACACACCAGCACCACACACACACACCACACACACAACACACCACACACACACACACAACACACACCACACACCACACAACACACACACACACACACACACACACCACACACACACACACACTGTGCATTACACAATGAACTGCTTTCTCAGACATCTAACTGTTAATGAGCAGTGCAAATATGATTTCATATAGCTTTTGTCAGTGTTCTAATACTACATTACCAGTGTTGCCCTACTCTCCCAGCCTGTGTATGTGATACATGACCTCTTTCATCACACTGTACAATAGGCTTTACAATAATAGACCATAAATTAATCCAGTGCCAGACCAGCTAGTAAATAAGTAGATGTGTTACAGTGACATGTCTATGAGTGGGCTGTACACATTATCACACACAGCAGCACTCAATCCTCAACTGCCACTGTGCATCACATTGAACACTCCCATGATCTCTCACCAGGCTCACAATAACCTGTCAGTTAGTATTATATCGCTTTTACATAGAGTAATAGTAATATTACTACATTCTTCTTAGAGATTCTGGGATAGAACTAGCAGGTTTTATTATTTACTTATTAGATCTGTAACCTTTATTTAAACAGGCAAGTCAAATAAGAACAAATTCCTATTACAATTGTCTGGCAAGAGCGAGGGCACTGAATAATCAAAGTAAAAAGTCCTGTACTACAGGCTGGGTGAGTTATAGCTCTGCTACCTCTTAACGCAGTGGAGCTCTCTGTCTCTTTAATCCTGCTAGTCTAGACAGATAGAAGGCCTTAAAAGATGATTTACTCCACTCTGTGCAATCTGGGCTCAGGTTATCAGGAGATCAGTCAACACCACACCACACCACACAACACACACACACACAACACACACACACACACACACACACACACGCTCTTGCTCACCTTGCTGAGATGCTAAACGTTTAGCGCCAGCGAGTGTTCTCCCATATGGAGCGCACACAGCTCTGAGCCTCAGTGATGTTAATGGGTTTTTAAATGTCAGGGAATGATAACAGGGGGATCTGTTGTTCTATGTCCTCACGATCATCATCATCGCAGAGCGGAGCAGAGAGTGGTCGCTGTATGTGTGTGTGTGTGTGTGTGTGCGCGGCACCCAACCCATGTGTGTGTGCGCAGGTGCGGCCCTACTTCCACCAGTGCTGATGTCAGCATGATTTATGCACCAATCAGATGAGGAGAGAGCGAGAAAGCGAGAGAGAGGGCGGTTGGGAGGGAGGGAGAGAGAGAGGGAGATGGACGGAGGAAATACTGTGTTCTTTAATCATACCTTCTGCTTTCTCACCATAACATTCGAAGGCTCTGGCCTGGTCTTTATTGGTCTCAATATGTGATTCTCCCAGCAGGCTTTGGGTAGTCTGGTCAGTTGGCCCTGCTTCCTGTAACCTAGATCTGCAGAGGGACCTAAAAGGATTCCCTTCATTGAGCCCTGTGTAAGGGATGGACACAGACATACATGCATACGCATYTGCACTCACACAGTGAGAAGAGGGCAGACAACGTTGTCAGGCTTGAGATCTGTGGGAGGAATCTCTTCTCTAGTCCCACCAGGTAAACAGTAAAGCCAGAAGTCTAAGTCATACTTAAGCTCTGACGATAGACTGACTACTAAGGGTGAGAGATAGAGAGGCTGTCTGACACATGAAATAATGGCCCTGTGTTTTAGCCATATAGTCCCTACTAGGAAACCATATAATATTCACACATTAGCCTTTATCCCCTAGTCCAGGGGTTCCCAAACTCGGTCCTGCCCGAGTGCTAGGACAAAAAACAAAACGTGCGCGCACACACACACACACACACACACACACACACACACACACACACACACACACACACAGGAATTGATTCTCATTGTGAGAAGCAGAATTGCTGCAGGGACAGTCACTGTTTACTGTAAATAATCAAGTGACACACACAGTCTCCAAGGGGGAAGAGAGCTTAACTAACCATTTACAGGGAAACCACTCGGGTAAATGTCTCACTTTAGTCTGTTTGTAGTATTTTTTTGTTTTGTTTTCATTACTGTTAAACAAGAGCCAATTATAGAAAGAGAGGGACTAAAACAGCAGTATTCTGTGGTAATTATTTGTTTATCTCGTAAAGCTCAATTACATCATGTAGACCAGGGATCATCAACCAGATTCAACCGCGTGGCAATTTCTTCTTGAGTGGGTGGTCAGAGTGCCGGGAACATAATTACAAATCATTTGTAGACTGCAAATTGACCACAAGAAGCCCAAACCAATGTAATGTTTGACTAAAACATCATCATTTCAATCCTTGCTTCCAGTTGCATACGATCATGTGTCTCTCCATTAAGCATGGGAATACTTGGGAACACATTTCCATAATTAAAATCACTTGGAGCTGGTTTTTACAGTCTTATGTTCCCCCCTTTTCCGCGCTACTGTCACGATCGTGTGGTTGAGAGACGGACCAAAACGCAGCATGTGGAAAATAAGCCATCTTCTTTATTAATAACGACGAAGATGAACACGACACGAAACACTTTACCAACTAACAAAACAACAAAAACGACCGTGAAGCTACAAACGRTGTGCACATACATACAGGCTACAAACGTTAAACATAGACAATTACCCACAAACATCTAAAGCCTATGACTCCCTTAAATATGGCTCCCAATCAGAGACAACTATAACCGGCTGTCTCTGATTGAGAACCAAATCAGGCAGCCATAGACTTTTCTAAACACCTACACTCAACACAAACCCATACACTGTAACAAATCCCCCTAGACACTACAAACCACCCAAGACAATACAAAAACACAAACCTAACCCCATGTCACACCCTGACCTAACTAAAATAATAAAGAAAACAAAGAATACTAAGGCCAGGGCGTGACAGCTACGGATTGAATCGAGCTCTTTCTGTTTCTATACTCCCGCTCTTCCCTTTTGTGTGCTCTCTCACCTAAGTTCTTAAGTGATCAATTCTTCTTCAGACATCGTATTATCATACTTACTGGAAAAACACACACACACACACACACACACACACACACACACTCAACATAAATCACAGCCTGTCACTCTCACACTGCTGCTTACAGACATTTAAACTCTGTTATGATATTCTATTGTTGGCTAATTTATTAGGATCGAGCTCCATTAGTCTTCTTTACACACAGGTTGTGGTCTCTTGCCAATAACACCATTAGGTCTACTGTCTTTATGTGATCAAACATACAGTAGTAATGGGGAGAGTACAGAGGTAGACAGGAGGGAGTTTCTCCCAATGAGCTGATTATCACACACTGCTGGATACCAACTGTTTTCTGTAATAACCATTTGACTATTGTCACTGATCTAGTCCAGCAGCAGCAGTTTGTCTTTCATGGTGCGCATGAAGAGATCTAGACATAATCAGAGGTCTGAGGACAGAAAGAGGGGAGCTAACCGCTGTTGAGTGGGACTTCAATTTAGTAATTAGATCATTCAATATAATCATTCAATTAGAATTTTTTTAAAGTTATTTCAATATAAATATTGACAGCTAACCTTTGTATTGAATGAGAACCTATTTCTTAGGGTTGAACCGGGATATGGGTATGAAGCTAGGGTTATGGTTAGGGTTTAGGTCACAGTTAGGGTTGAACCGGGATGTGATGTGCACATGAAGCTAGGGTAAGGGTTGGGGTTAGAGTTAGGTTATGTTAGGGTTGAACCGATGTATCAGTTTACCCAAATGAAAATAAAGGTTTAGAAGCACCAAAATCAGGCCCACAAAATCTTTAAACCTTATGCACACACACTCACACAGCCCAGCCCGTCTCCAGTGCTGAAGCTGTTTGTAAGGCTAAGTAAGCGGCGCCCAGGGTTATGCATCATTTACCAAGGCTCAATAACAACCTCTTTTTRACCGCTCGACCTACCTGGCCACACTGAATGGCGTGCGCACACACACAGAGCACAGCGTATCTCTTCTCCCCTGGAAGCCTTAAACCAGGCACGTTATATCTGTGTTGCAGCTATCTGGCCATGACATTATGTATTGTTTTGATAGATATTGATACTCACGGCAGAGAAAGTTAAACAGAGGAGAAAAATATGCTTTGAAAAGCAACATGGCTGCCGAGAGAGCGAGGGTAACGGGTTGCTAACTAGAGAACAGGGGAAAGAGACATGAAGAAAGAGAGAGAGGGAAACAGATAGGGAGGGAGGGAGGGATAAAAAGAGAGAGAGAGAGCAGGGTGGTTTATAAAAAGATTGGTGTCACAACAGAGAAGAGAGAGGTCGACAATGGAACTGTGACCTAAAAGAGAAGAGATTAGAAAAGTTGATTTGGTAGTAGAGAACAGTTTATGTGAACAAGGTACCGTGGTAGAGAACAGTTTATGTGAACAAGGTACAGGAGTAGAGAACAGTTTATGAGAACAAGGTACCGTGGTAGAGAATAGTTTATGTGAACAAGGTACAGTAGAAGAGAAAGTTTATGTGAACAAGGTTCCGTGGTATAGAATAGTTTATGTGAACAAGGTACAGTGGTAGAGAATAGTTTATGTGAACAAGGTACAGTGTAGAGAATAGTTTATGTGAACAAGGTACAGTGGTATAGAATAGTTTATGTGAACAAGGTAAGTGGTATAGAATAGTTTATGTGAACAAGGTACAGTGGTGAGAGGATAGTTTTATGTGAACAAGTACAGTGGTAGAGAACAGTTTATGTGAACAAGGTACAGTGGTAGAGAAAGTTTATGTGAACAAGGTACAGTGGTAGAGATAGTTTATGTGAACAAGGTACAGTAGTAGAGAACGTTTATGTGAACAAGGTACAGTAGTCAAGGACAGTTTATGTGAACAAGGTACAGTGGTAGAGGATAGTTTGTGAACAAGGTACAGTAGTAGAGAACAGTTTATGTGAACAAGGTGCAGTGGTAGAGAACAGTTTATGTGAACAAGGTACAGGAGTAGAGAGCCATGTATGTGAACAAGGTACAGTGGTAGAGGGTACTTTATGTGAACAAGGTACAGTGGTAGAGATAGTTTGTGAACAGGTGCAGTAGTAGAGAACAGTTTATGTGAACAGGGTAAAGGAGTAGAGAACAGTTTATGTGAACAAGGTACAGTGTAGAGAACAGTTTATGTGAACAAGGTACAGTGATAGAGGATGTTTGTGAACAAGGTACAGTAGTAGAGAACAGTTTATGTGACAAGTACAGTGTCAAGGACAGTTTATGTGAACAAGGTACAGTGGTAGAGAATAGTTTATGTGAACAAGGTGCAGGAGTAGAGAACGTTATATGTGAACAAGTTAGCAGGTAGTAAGAATAGTTTTGTGAACAAGGTACAGTTGTCAAGGATAGTTTATGTGAACAAGGTACAGTAGTCCAAGGACAGTTTACTGTGAACAAGGTACAGTGGTAGAGGATAGTTTATGTGAACAAGGTACAGTAGTAAGAAGAAGTTTATGTGACAAAGGTACAGTAGTCAAGGATAGTTTATGTGAACAAGGTACAGAGTAGGAGCCATTTATGTGAACAAGGTACAGTGGTAGAGGTTGATTTTATGTGAACAAAGGTACAGGAGTAGAGAGCCATTATGTGAACAAGGTACAGTGGTAGAGGGTTGTTTATGTGAACAAGGTACAGTAGTAGGATAGTTTGTGAACAAGTACAGGAGTAGAGAACAGTTTATGTGAACAAGGTAAATAGCAGGAAAGTTTTGTGAACAATGTACAGTGGTAGAGGATAGTTTTGTGACAAGGTACAGTAGTAGAGACAGTTTTATGTGAACAAGGTAGCAGTGGTAGAGAATAGTTTGTGCAAGGTACAGTAGTGAGAGAAAGTTTATGTGAACAAGGTACAGTGGTAGAGATAGTTAGGGGGGGTGTGAACAAGGTACAGTGGCAGAGAACAGTTTGTGTGAACAAGTACAGTGGCAGAGAACAGTTTATGCGAACAAGGTACAGGAGTAGAGAACCATTTATTATTAACAATACAGTTTTTGTGACAAGGTGCAGTGGTAGAGAACAGTTTATGTGAACAAGGTACAGTAGTAGAGAACAGTTTATGTGAACAAGGTACTAGTAGTCAAGGGATAGTTTATGTGAACAAGGTACGTAGTCAAGGACAGTTTATGTGAACAAGGTACAGTGGTAGAGGAATGTTTCATGTGAGACAGGGTACAGTAGTAGAGAAAGTTTATGTGAACAAGGTACAGAGTAGAGAACAGTTTTATGTGAACAAGGTACAGAGTAGAGAACAGTTTATGTAACAAGGTACAGTGTCAAGGATTTTTTATTTGAAATAAGGTACAGTAGTCAAGGATAGTTTATGTGACACAAGGTACCGTAGTAAGGACAGTTTATGTGAACAAGGTACAGTGGTAGCAGGATAGTTTATGTGAACAAGGTACAGTAGTAGAGAACGTTTTTGTGAACAGCAAGGTAGGAGTAGAGAACAGTTTATGTGAACAAGGTACAGTGGTAGAGGATAGTTTATGTGACAAGGTGCAGTGAGTGAGATCAGTGTATGTGAACAAGGTACAGTAGCAGGAACAGTTTATGTGAACAAGATGTGGTAGAGGACAGTTTTATGTGAAAAAGATCCAGGAGTAGAGAACAGTTTATGTGAACAAGGTACAGGAGTAGAGAACAGTTTATGTGAACAAGGTACAGTAGTAGAGAACAGTTTATATGTGAACAAGGTCAGTAGTCAAGGATTTTATTTGAACAAGGTACAGTAGTCAAGGATAGTTTATGTGAACAAGGTACCGTAGTCAAGGCAGTTTATGTGAACAAGGTACAGTGGTGAGGATAGTTTATGTGAACAAGGTACAGTAGTCAAAAAAGTTTATGTGAACAATGTACAGTAGTAGAAACAGTTTATGTGAACAAGGTACAGGATAGAGAGCCATTTATGTGAACAGGTACAGTGGTAGAGGGTCGTTTATTGAAAAGGTACAGTGGTAGAGGATAGTTTGTGAACAAGGTACAGTAGTAGATAACATTTTATGTGAACAAGGTACAGTAGTAGAGAACGGTTAATGTGAATAAGGTACGTGGTAGCGAATAGTTTGTGACCAATGACAGTATTAGAGAACAGTTTATGTGAACAAGGTACGGTAGGTAGAGAACGGTTATTGTGAACAAGATACAGTACTAGAGAACGGTTAATGTGAACATGGTACAGTAGTAGACACGGTTCATGTGAACAAGGTGCAGTAGTAGAGAACGGTTAATGTGAACAAGGTGCAGTGGTAGAGAACGGTTAATGTGAACAAGGTGCAGTAATAGAGAACGGTTAATGTGAACAAGGTACAGTAGCAGAGAACAGTTTATGTGAACAAGATACAGTGGTAGAGGACAGTTTATGTGAACAAGATACAGGAGTAGAGAACAGTTTATGTGAACAAGGTACAGGAGTAGAGAGCAGTTTATGTGAAGCAAGGTAGCAGTAGTAGAGAACAGTTTATGTGAACAAGGTACAGTAGTCAAGGATATTTTATTTTGAACAAGGTAACAGTAGTCAGGATAGTTTATGTGAAAAAGGTACCGTAGTCAAGAAAAGTTTATGTGAACATGTACAGTAGTAGAGAAGAGTTTATGTGAACAAGGTACAGGAGTAGAGAGCCATTTATGTGAACAAGGTCAAGTGGTAGAGGGTCGTTTATTCTGAACAAGGTGCAGTGGTAGAGGATAGTTTGTGAACAAGTACAGTTAGTAGAGAACATTTTATTGAAAAGTACGGTAGTAGAGACGGTTATGTGACAAGGTACAGTACTAGAGAAGGTTAATGGAACATGGTACAGTAGTAGAGAACGGTTATGTGAACCAGGGTGCAAGTGGTAGAGAACGGTTAATGTGAAAGGTACAGTAGTAGGAAGGTTATGTGAACAAGGTACAGAGTGAACGGTTAATGTGAACAGGTGCAGTGGTAGAGAACGGTAATGTGAAACAAGGTGCAGTAGTAAAGGGAATGTGTTAGAAGTAATGAGAACGGTATGTGACGGTCAGTAGTACAGGAGAACGGTTAATGTGAACAAGGTACAGTGGTAGAGAACGGTTAATGTGAACAAGGTACAGTAGTAGAGAAGCGTTTTAATGTGAGAACAAGGTACAGTAGTAGAGAACGGTTAATGTGAAGCAAGGTCAGTGGGTAGAGAACGGTTAATGTGAACAAGGTGCAGTAGTAGAGAACGGTTAATTGTGAACAGGTACAGTAGTAGAGAACGGTTTAATGTGACAGGTGCAAGTAGTAGAGAACGGTTAATGTGAACAAGGTGCAGTATAGAGAACGGTTAATGTGAACAAGGTAAGTGGTAGAGAACGGTTAATGTGAACAAGGTGCCGTGTAGAGAACGGTTAATGTAAACAAGGTACAGTAGTAGAGAACGGTTAATGTGAACAAGGTGCACGTAGTAGAGAACGGTTAATGTGAACAAGGTGCAGTGGTAAGAGAACAGTTTTATGTGAACAGGGTACAGTGGTAGAGGATAGTTTATGTGAACAAGGTAGTAGTAGAGAACAGTTTTGTGTTAACAAGGTAACATAGTAGAGAACAGTTTGTGTAACAAGGTACAGTGGTAGAGAAAGTTTATGTGAACCAGGTACAGTGGTAGAGGATAGTTTTGACAAGGTAGGGTAGTAGAGAAAGTTTATGTTAACAAGGTACAGTAGTAGCGAACAGTTTATGTGAACAAGGGACAGTAGTAGAGGATAGTTTAATGTGAACAAGTACGTAGTAGAGACGTTTTAGTAACAAGGTAGGTAGTAAGAGAACAGTTTATGTGAACAAGGTACAGTAGTAGAGAACAGTTTATGTGAAAAAGGTACAGAGTAGAGGAAAAATCATTAACACTAACCCTTGATTTCTTTTGATATAAATCACTTCTATGTGTGCGCACACACACACACCACACACACACACACACACACAGCACACACACACACACACACACACACACACACACAAACACCACACCACACCACAACACACACACACACACACCACACACACACCAACACCCACCCGGAAGTGTGTTAGTTCCCCATTTGACCTGTGCTTGTCTCATACACTGTGTGTGTGTGACCTTGGCTTGGCCCGCTGGTAAAGTGGAGCGTAGGAGAGAGGGTGTGTGAGCAGCCAAGCGTACTCCTCAGATTAGCAGGCTTTATTATTGCACCCGACCACACCCCTACAAATCCTCTTAATTTCATTAACCTCCCGCTACCTCTCTCTCTAACACACTTGCTCCCGCGCCCTCCTTTCTCCCTCAATTTTCTTTTTCCGCTCTCCTCTTCTTCTCCTGAACTCTCTCTTTCTCTCCTGTTTCTCACAACTTTCTTTCCCCATTCCACTTTCACATACTTGTTCCTCCTTTCTCTCCCTCATGTGTTTCTGCCTTGCTGACATCTTTCTCAGCCTCTTATTCCCACTTTTCCTCATTCTTTGTTTTGTCTTCCTCTACATTTTCAAAAGTCGTACATTTTCCCTATACCTTCTCTTTCTTAGCCTCTCCTTCCCCTGCTCTCTTCCACCCTCATTCTCTTCAGTGTGATGAATCTGTAGACAGGGCTATATTGTTACTTCAGCCCAAGTGCTCATTTTTCTCCATGTTTGAAAGCCGTGACAAGCAGCATTTCTTTCTTTATCACCTTCCTTACTTCTCTTCTCCTCGCTCTCTTTATTTCTCTCCGTCCTCTCCCTCTATTCTCCATACAAAGGGGTGAATAGAATAACTGATGTTTA